>NW_024608375.1:0-40000 GCF_018296145.1 Oncorhynchus tshawytscha | reverse complement strand
AGATCAGTCAGTCAGTCAGCTCCTAAATAACTATTATTACCTGTAGATCAGTCAGTCAGCTCCTAAATAACTATTATTACCTGTAGATCAGTCAGTCAGTCAGTCAGTCCTAAATAACTATTATTACCTGTAGATCAGTCAGTCAGTCAGTCAGTCAGCTCCTAAATAACTATTATTACCTGTAGATCAGTCAGATCAGTCAGCTCCTAAATAACTATTATTACCTGTAGATCAGTCAGTCAGTCAGCTCCTAAATAACTATTATTACCTGTAGATCAGTCAGTCAGTCAGTCAGTCAGCTCCTAAATAACTATTATTACCTGTAGATCAGTCAGTCAGTCAGCTCCTAAATAACTATTATTACCTTACCTGTAGATCAGTCAGTCAGCCAGTCAGTCAGCTCCTAAATAACTATTATTACCTGTAGATCAGTCAGTCAGTCAGCTCCCAAATAACTATTATTACCTGTAGATCAGTCAGTCAGCTCCTAAATAACTATTATTACCTGTAGATCAGTCAGTCAGTCAGTCCTAAATAACTATTATTACCTGTAAATAACTAAATAACTTATTACCTGTAGATCAGTCAGTCAGTCAGTCTCCTAAATAACTATTATTACCTGTAGATCAGTCAGTCAGCCAGTCAGTCAGCTCCTAAATAACTATTATTACCTGTAGATCAGTCAGTCAGTCAGCTCCTAAATAACTATTATTACCTGTAGATCAGTCAGTCAGTCAGCTCCTAAATAACTATTATTACCTGTAGATCAGTCAGTCAGCCAGTCAGTCAGCTCCTAAATAACTATTATTACCTGTAGATCAGTCAGTCAGTCAGCTCCTAAATAACTATTATTACCTGTAGATCAGTCAGTCAGTCAGTCAGCTCCTAAATAACTATTATTACCTGTAGATCAGTCAGTCAGTCAGCTCCTAAATAACTATTATTACCTGTAGATCAGTCAGTCAGTCGGCTCCTAAATAACTATTATTACCTGTAGATCAGTCAGTCAGTCAGTCCTAAATAACTATTATTACCTGTAGATCAGTCAGTCAGCAGCAAATAACTATTATTACCTGTAGATCAGTCAGCTCCTAAATAACTATTATTACCTGTAGATCAGTCAGTCAGTCAGCTCCTAAATAACTATTATTACCTGTAGATCAGTCAGTCAGTCAGCTCCTAAATAACTATTATTACCTGTAGATCAGTCAGTCAGCCAGTCAGTCAGCTCCTAAATAACTATTAACCTGTAGATCAGTCAGTCAGTCACTCCTAAATAACTAGACCTGTAGATCAGTCAGTCAGTCAGCTCCTAAATAACTATTATTACCTGTAGAAGTCAGTCAGTCAGTCAGCTCCTAAATAACTATTATTACCTGTAGAACTAGTCAGTCAGTCAGTCAGCTCCTAAATAACTATTATTACCTGTAGATCAGTCAGTCAGTCAGCTCAAATAACTATTATTACCTGTAGATCAGTCAGTCAGTCAGCTCCTAAATAACTATTATTACCTGTAGATCAGTCAGTCAGTCAGTCTCAGCTCCTAAATAACTATTATTACCTGTAGATCAGTCAGTCAGTCAGCTCCTAAATAACTATTATTACCTGTAGATCAGTCAGATCAGTCAGTCAGTCAGCTCCTAAATAACTATTATTACCTGTAGATCAGTCAGTCAGCCAGTCAGTCAGCTCCTAAATAACTATTATTACCTGTAGATCAGTCAGTCAGTCAGCTCCTAAATAACTATTATTACCTGTAGATCAGTCAGCTCCTAAATAACTATTATTACCTGTAGATCAGTCAGTCAGTCAGCTCCTAAATAACTATTATTACCTGTAGATCAGTCAGTCAGTCAGTCCCCAAAGCTCTAACTATTATTACCTGTAGATCAGTCAGTCAGCCTGTAGATCAGTCAGTCAGCTCCTAAATAACTATTATTACCTGTAGATCAGTCAGTCAGTCAGTCAGCTCCTAAATAACTATTATTACCTGTAGATCAGTCAGTCAGTCAGCTCCTAAATAACTATTATTACCTGTAGATCAGTCAGTCAGTCAGCTCCTAAATAACTATTATTACCTGTAGATCAGTACCTAAATAACTATTATTACCTGTAGATCAGTCAGTCAGTCAGTCAGCTCCTAAATAACTATTATTACCTGTAGATCAGTCAGTCAGTCAGCTCCTAAATAACTATTATTACCTGTAGATCAGATCAGCCAGTCAGTCAGCTCCTAAATAACTATTATTACCTGTAGATCAGTCAGTCAGTCAGCTCCTAAATAACTATTATTACCTGTAGATCAGTCAGTCAGTCAGCTCCTAAATAACTATTATTACCTGTAGATCAGTCAGTCAGCCAGTCAGTCAGCTCCTAAATAACTATTATTACCTGTAGATCAGTCAGTCAGTCAGCTCCCAAATAACTATTATTACCTGTAGATCAGTCAGTCAGCTCCTAAATAACTATCAGTCAGCTCCTAAATAACTATTATTACCTGTAGATCAGTCAGTCAGTCAGCTCCTAAATAACTATTATTACCTGTAGATCAGTCAGTCAGTCAGCTCCTAAATAACTATTATTACCTGTAGATCAGTCAGTCAGTCAGTCAGCTCCTAAATAACTATTATTACCTGTAGATCAGTCAGTCAGTCAGTCAGCCTAAATAACTATTATTACCTGTAGATCAGTCAGTCAGTCAGCTCCTAAATAACTATTATTACCTGTAGATCAGTCAGTCAGTCAGTCCTAAATAACTATTATTACCTGTAGATCAGTCAGTCAGTCAGTCAGCTCCTAAATAACTATTATTACCTGTAGATCAGTCAGTCAGTCAGCTCCTAAATAACTATTATTACCTGTAGATCAGTCAGTCAGTCAGCTCCTAAATAACTATTATTACCTGTAGATCAGTCAGTAACAGCCTGTAGATCAGTCAGTCAGCTCCTAAATAACTATTATTACCTGTAGATCAGTCAGTCAGTCAGCTCCTAAATAACTATTATTACCTGTAGATCAGTCAGTAGTCAGTCAGCTCTAAATAACTATTATTACCTGTAGATCAGTCAGTCAGTCAGTCCTAAATAACTATTATTACCTGTAGATCAGTCAGTCAGTCAGCTCCTAAATAACTATTTACCTGTAGATCAGTCAGTCAGCTCCTAAATAACTATTATTACCTGTAGATCAGTCAGTCAGTCAGCTCCTAAATAACTATTATTACCTGTAGATCAGTCAGTCAGTCAGTAAATAACTATTATTACCTGTAGATCAGTCAGTCAGCTCCTAATAACTATTATTACCTGTAGATCAGTCAGTCAGTCAGCTCTAAATAACTATTATTACCTGTAGATCAGTCAGTCAGTCAGCTCCTAAATAACTATTATTACCTGTAGATCAGTCAGTCAGTCAGCTCCTAAATAACTATTATTACCTGTAGATCAGTCAGTCAGCTCCTAAATAACTATTATTACCTGTAGATCAGTCAGTCAGTCAGCTCTAAATAACTATTATTACCTGTAGATCAGTCAGTCAGTCAGCTCCTAAATAACTATTATTACCTGTAGATCAGTCAGTCAGTCAGTCTCAGTCAGTCAGTCAGCTCCTAAATAACTATTATTACCTGTAGATCAGTCAGTCAGTCAGCTCCTAAATAACTATTATTACCTGTAGATCAGTCAGTCAGTCAGCTCCTAAATAACTATTATTACCTGTAGATCAGTCAGTCAGTCAGTCAGCTCAAAATAACTATTATTACCTGTAGATCAGTCAGTCAGTCAGCTCCTAAATAACTATTATTACCTGTAGATCAGTCAGTCAGTCAGCTCCTAAATAACTATTATTACCTGTAGATCAGTCAGTCAGTCAGTCAGCTCCTAAATAACTATTATTACCTGTAGATCAGTCAGTCAGTCAGCTCCTAAATAACTATTATTACCTGTAGATCAGTCAGTCAGTCAGTCAGCTCCTAAATAACTATTATTACCTGTAGATCAGTCAGTCAGTCAGCTCCTAAATAACTATTATTACCTGTAGATCAGTCAGTCAGTCAGTCAGTCAGTCTCCTAAATAACTATTATTACCTGTAGATCAGTCAGTCAGTCAGCTCCTAAATAACTATTATTACCTGTAGATCAGTCAGTCAGCTCAAATAACTATTATTACCTGTAGATCAGTCAGTCCTAAATAACTATTATTACCTGTAGATCAGTCAGTCAGTCAGCTCCTAAATAACTATTATTACCTGTAGATCAGTCAGTCAGTCAGTCAGCTCCTAAATAACTATTATTACCTGTAGATCAGTCAGTCAGTCAGCTCCTAAATAACTATTATTACCTGTAGATCAGTCAGTCAGTCAGCTCCTAAATAACTATTATTACCTGTAGATCAGTCAGTCAGTCAGCTCCTAAATAACTATTATTACCTGTAGATCAGTCAGTCAGTCAGTCAGTCAGTCAGCTCCTAAATAACTATTATTACCTGTAGATCAGTCAGTCAGTCAGCTCCTAAATAACTATTATTACCTGTAGATCAGTCAGCCAGTCAGCTCCTAAATAACTGTTATTACCTGTAGATCAGTCAGTCAGTCAGTCAGCTCCTAAATAACTATTATTACCTGTAGATCAGTGAGTCAGCTCCTAAATAACTATTATTACCTGTAGATCAGTCAGTCAGTCAGTCTCCTAAATAACTATTATTACCTGTAGATCAGTCAGTCAGTCAGCTCCTAAATAACTATTATTACCTGTAGATCAGTCAGTCAGTCAGCTCCTAAATAACTATTATTACCTGTAGATCAGTCAGTCAGCTCTAAATAACTATTATTACCTGTAGATCAGTCAGTCAGTCAGTCAGCTCCTAAATAACTATTATTACCTGTAGATCAGCCAGTCAGTCAGCTCCTAAATAACTATTATTACCTGTAGATCAGTCAGTCAGCTCCTAAATAACTATTATTACCTGTAGATCAGCCAGTCAGCTCCTAAATAACTATTATTACCTGTAGATCAGTCAGTCAGTCAGTTCCTAAATAACTATTATTACCTGTAGATCAGTCAGTCAGTCAGTCAGCTCCTAAATAACTATTATTACCTGTAGATCAGTCAGTCAGTCAGCTCCTAAATAACTATTATTACCTGTAGATCAGTCAGTCAGTCAGCTCCTAAATAACTATTATTACCTGTAGATCAGTCAGTCAGCTCCTAAATAACTATTATTACCTGTAGATCAGTCAGTCAGCTCCTAAATAACTATTATTACCTGTAGATCAGTCAGTCAGTCAGCTCCTAAATAACTATTATTACCTGTAGATCAGTCAGTCAGTCAGCTCCTAAATAACTATTATTACCTGTAGATCAGTCAGTTACCTGTAGAGATCAGTCAGTCAGTCAGCTCCTAAATAACTATTATTACCTGTAGATCAGTCAGTCAGTCAGCTCCTAAATAACTATTATTACCTGTAGATCAGTCAGTCAGTCAGCTCCTAAATAACTATTATTACCTGTAGATCAGTCAGTCAGTCAGCTCCTAAATAACTATTATTACCTGTAGATCAGTCAGTCAGTCAGCTCCTAAATAACTATTATTACCTGTAGATCAGTCAGTCAGTCAGCTCCTAAATAACTATTATTACCTGTAGATCAGTCAGTCAGTCAGCTCCTAAATAACTATTATTACCTGTAGATCAGTCAGTCAGTCAGTCAGCTCCTAAATAACTATTATTACCTGTAGATCAGTCAGTCAGTCAGTCAGCTCCTAAATAACTATTATTACCTGTAGATCAGTCAGTCAGTCAGCTCCTAAATAACTATTATTACCTGTAGATCAGTCAGTCAGTCAGTCAGCTCCTAAATAACTATTATTACCTGTAGATCAGTCAGTCAGTCCTCCTAAATAACTATTATTACCTGTAGATCAGTCAGTCAGTCAGCTCCTAAATAACTATTATTACCTGTAGATCAGTCAGTCAGTCAGTCAGCTCCTAAATAACTATTATTACCTGTAGATCAGTCAGTCAGTCAGCTCCTAAATAACTATTATTACCTGTAGATCAGTCAGTCAGTCAGCTCCTAAATAACTATTATTACCTGTAGATCAGTCAGTCAGCTCTCCTAAATAACTATTATTACCTGTAGATCAGTCAGTCAGTCAGTCAGCTCCTAAATAACTATTATTACCTGTAGATCAAATAACTATTACCTGTAGATCAGTCAGTCAGTCAGCTCCTAAATAACTATTATTACCTGTAGATCAGTCAGTCAGTCAGCTCTAAATAACTATTATTACCTGTAGATCAGTCAGTCAGTCAGTCAGCTCCTCAGCTCCTAAATAACTATTATTACCTGTAGATCAGTCAGTCAGTCAGCTCCTAAATAACTATTATTACCTGTAGATCAGTCAGTCAGTCAGCTCCTAAATAACTATTATTACCTGTAGATCAGTCAGTCAGCTCAAATAACTCCTGTAGATCAGTCAATAACTATTATTACCTGTAGATCAGTCAGTCAGTCAGCTCCTAAATAACTATTATTACCTGTAGATCAGTCAGTCAGTCAGCTCCTAAATAACTATTATTACCTGTAGATCAGTCAGTCAGCCAGTCAGTCAGCTAAATAACTAAATAGACTAAATAACTTATTACCTGTAGATCAGTCAGTCAGTCAGCTCCTAAATAACTATTATTACCTGTAGATCAGTCAGTCAGTCAGCTCCTAAATAACTATTATTACCTGTAGATCAGTCAGTCAGTCAGTCTCTCTAAATAACTATTATTACCTGTAGATCAGTCAGTCAGTCAGCTCCTAAATAACTATTATTACCTGTAGATCAGTCAGTCAGTCAGCTCCTAAATAACTATTATTACCTGTAGATCAGTCAGTCAGTCAGTCAGCTCCTAAATAACTATTATTACCTGTAGATCAGTCAGTCAGTCAGCAGCTCCTAAATAACTATTATTACCTGTAGATCAGTCAGTCAGTCAGCTCCTAAATAACTATTATTACCTGTAGATCAGTCAGTCAGTCAGCTCCTAAATAACTTTATTACCTGTAGATCAGTCAGTCAGTCAGCTCCTAAATAACTATTATTACCTGTAGATCAGTCAGTCAGTCAGCTCCTAAATAACTATTATTACCTGTAGATCAGTCAGTCAGTCAGCTCCTAAATAACTATTATTACCTGTAGATCAGTCAGTCAGTCAGCTCCTAAATAACTATTATTACCTGTAGATCTGTCAGTCAGTCAGCTCCTAAATAACTATTATTACCTGTAGATCAGTCAGTCAGTCAGCTCCTAAATAACTATTATTACCTGTAGATCAGTCAGTCAGTCAGCTCCTAAATAACTATTATTACCTGTAGATCAGTCAGCTCCTAAATAACTATTATTACCTGTAGATCAGTCAGTCAGCCAGTCAGTCAGCTCCTAAATAACTATTATTACCTGTAGATCAGTCAGTCAGTCAGCTCCTAAATAACTATTATTACCTGTAGATCAGTCAGTCAGTCAGCTCCTAAATAACTATTATTACCTGTAGATCAGTCAGTCAAATAACTATTATTACCTGTAGATCAGTCAGTCAGTCAGCTCCTAAATAACTATTATTACCTGTAGATCAGTCAGTCAGCTCCTAAATAACTATTATTACCTGTAGATCAGTCAGTCAGTCAGCTCCTAAATAACTATTATTACCTGTAGATCAGTCAGTCAGTCAGCTCAGTCAGCTCCTAAATAACTATTATTACCTGTAGATCAGTCAGTCAGTCAGCTCCTAAATAACTATTATTACCTGTAGATCAGTCAGTCAGTCAGTAGATCAGTCAGCAGTCAGCTAAATAACTATTATTACCTGTAGATCAGTCAGTCAGTCAGCTCTAAATAACTATTATTACCTGTAGATCAGTCAGTCAGTCAGTCAGCTCCTAAATAACTATTATTACCTGTAGATCAGTCAGTCAGTCAGCTCTAAATAACTATTATTACCTGTAGATCAGTCAGTCAGTCAGCTCAAATAACTATTATTACCTGTAGATCATCAGTCAGTCAGTCAGCTCCTAAATAACTATTATTACCTGTAGATCAGTCAGTCAGTCAGCTCCTAAATAACTATTATTACCTGTAGATCAGTCAGTCAGTCAGCTCTAAATAACTATTATTACCTGTAGATCAGTCAGTCAGTCAGCTCCTAAATAACTATTATTACCTGTAGATCAGTCAGTCAGTCAGCTCCTAAATAACTATTATTACCTGTAGATCAGTCAGTCAGTCAGCTCCTAAATAACTATTATTACCTGTAGATCAGTCAGTCAGTCAAATAACTATTATTACCTGTAGATCAGTCAGTCAGCTAAATAACTATTATTACCTGTAGATCAGTCAGTCAGCCAGTCAGTCAGCTCCTAAATAACTATTATTACCTGTAGATCAGTCAGTCAGTCAGCTCCTAAATAACTATTATTACCTGTAGATCAGTCAGTCAGTCAGCTCCTAAATAACTATTATTACCTGTAGATCAGTCAGTCAGTCAGTCAGCTAAATAACTATTATTACCTGTAGATCAGTCAGTCAGCTCCTAAATAACTATTATTACCTGTAGATCAGTCAGTCAGCTCTAAATAACTATTATTACCTGTAGATCAGTCAGTCAGTCAGCTCCTAAATAACTATTATTACCTGTAGATCAGTCAGTCAGTCAGCTCCTAAATAACTATTATTACCTGTAGATCAGTCAGTCAGTCAGTCAGCTCCTAAATAACTATTATTACCTGTAGATCAGTCAGTCAGTCAGCTCCTAAATAACTATTATTACCTGTAGATCAGTCAGTCAGTCAGTCAGTCAGCTCCTAAATAACTATTATTACCTGTAGATCAGTCAGTCAGCTCTCTAAATAACTATTATTACCTGTAGATCAGTCAGTCAGTCAGTAAAATAACTATTATTACCTGTAGATCAGTCAGTCAGTCAGTCAGCTCCTAAATAACTATTATTACCTGTAGATCAGTCAGTCAGTCAGCTCCTAAATAACTATTATTACCTGTAGATCAGTCAGTCAGCTCCTAAATAACTATTATTACCTGTAGATCAGTCAGTCAGCCAGTCAGTCAGCTCCTAAATAACTATTATTACCTGTAGATCAGTCAGTCAGTCAGCTCCTAAATAACTATTATTACCTGTCAGCTCCTAAATAACTATTATTACCTGTAGATCAGTCAGTCAGTCAGTCAGCTCCTAAATAACTATTATTACCTGTAGATCAGTCAGTCAGTCAGTCAAATAACTCCTAAATAACTATTATTACCTGTAGATCAGTCAGTCAGTCAGCTCCTAAATAACTATTATTACCTGTAGATCAGTCAGTCAGCTCTAAATAACTATTATTACCTGTAGATCAGTCAGTCAGCCAGTCAGCTCCTAAATAACTATTATTACCTGTAGATCAGTCAGTCAGTCAGCTCCTAAATAACTATTATTACCTGTAGATCAGTCAGTCAGCTCAAATAACTATTCCTGTAGATCAGCTCCTCCTAAATAACTATTATTACCTGTAGATCAGTCAGTCCAGTCAGCTCCTAAATAACTATTATTACCTGTAGATCAGTCAGTCAGTCAGTCTCTAAATAACTATTATTACCTGTAGATCAGTCAGTCAGTCAGTCAGCTCCTAAATAACTATTATTACCTGTAGATCAGTCAGTCAGTCAGCTCCTAAATAACTATTATTACCTGTAGATCTGTCAGTCAGCTCCTAAATAACTATTATTACCTGTAGATCTGTCAGTCAGTCAGCTCCTAAATAACTATTATTACCTGTAGATCAGTCAGTCAGTCAGCTCCTAAATAACTATTATTACCTGTAGATCAGTCAGTCAGTCAGCTCCTAAATAACTATTATTACCTGTAGATCAGTCAGTCAGTCAGCTCCTAAATAACTATTATTACCTGTAGAACAGTCAGTCAGTCAGCTCCTAAATAACTATTATTACCTGTAGAACAGTCAGTCAGTCAGTCAGCTCCCAAATAACTATTATTACCTGTAGATCAGTCAGTCAGTCAGTCAGCTCCTAAATAACTATTATTACCTGTAGATCAGTCAGCCAGTCAGCTCTAAATAACTATTATTACCTGTAGGTCAGCCAGTCAGTCAGTCAGCTCCTAAATAACTATTATTACCTGTAGATCAGTCAGTCAGTCAGCTCCTAAATAACTATTATTACCTGTAGATCAGTCAGTCAGTCAGTCAGCTCCTAAATAACTATTATTACCTGTAGATCAGTCAGTCAGCCAGTCAGTCAGCTCTAAATATCTATTATTACCTGTAGATCAGTCAGTCAGTCAGCTCCTAAATAACTATTATTACCTGTAGATCAGTCAGTCAGTCAGTCAGCTCCTAAATAACTATTATTACCTGTAGATCAGTCAGTCAGTCAGCTCCTAAATAACTATTATTACCTGTAGATCAGTCAGTCAGTCAGCTCCTAAATAACTATTATTACCTGTAGATCAGTCAGTCAGTCAGTCAGTCCCTAAATAACTATTATTACCTGTAGATCAGTCAGTCAGTCAGTCAGTCAGTCCTAAATAACTATTATTACCTGTAGATCAGTCAGTCAGTCAGCTCCTAAATAACTATTATTACCTGTAGATCAGTCAGTCAGTCAGTCAGCTCCTAAATAACTATTATTACCTGTAGATCAGTCAGTCAGTCAGCTCCTAAATATCTATTATTACCTGTAGATCAGTCAGTCAGTCAGCTCCTAAATAACTATTATTACCTGTAGATCAGTCTGTCAGTCAGCTCTAAATAACTATTATTACCTGTAGATCAGTCAGTCAGTCAGTCAGCTCCTAAATAACTATTATTACCTGTAGATCTGTCAGTCAGTCAGCTCTAAATAACTATTATTACCTGTAGAGTCAGTCAGTCAGCTCCTAAATAACTATTATTACCTGTAGATCAGTCAGTCAGTCAGTCAGCTCCTAAATAACTATTATTACCTGTAGATCAGTCAGTCAGTCAGCTCCTAAATAACTATTATTACCTGTAGATCAGTCAGTCAGTCAGCTCCTAAATAACTATTATTACCTGTAGATCAGTCAGTCAGTCAGTCAGTCAGCTCCTAAATAACTATTATTACCTGTAGATCAGTCAGTCAGTCAGTCAGTCCCTAAATAACTATTATTACCTGTAGATCAGCCAGTCAGTCAGCTCCTAAATAACTATTATTACCTGTAGATCAGCCAGTTAGTCAGCTGGTGCTCAGTAACAGAAACATCTATTCTCTCCAATGCGGACACACACACATTGAGAGACGTCCCAGGCTTGGACACACACACTGAGAGACGTCCCAGGCTTGGACACACACACACTGAGAGACGTACCAGGCTTGGACACACTGAGAGACGTGGACACACACACACACACACTGAGAGACGTACCAGGCTTGTGCTCCAGAGGTGAGTTTACGGACACGTCCAAGGCCGTCCACTTCTTCAGACGAGACTGAGGCTCCTTACAGCCAGACCCCGTGTCAAGGCCTACATTCAGGTTAGAGTTCAAGCCTGGAGAAGACGAGAGTATTGTAGTATTTCAGATATACACAGACAGAACTACGTAGAACTACAGGACTACAGGATAAAACACTGTCTAGAACTACAGGACTACGTAGACACCAGGATAAAACACTGTCTAGAACTACAGGACTACGTAGACACCAGGATAAAACACTGTCTGGAACTACAGGACTACGTAGACACCAGGATAAAACACTGTCTAGAACTACAGGACTACAGGACTACGTAGACACCAGGATAAAACACTGTCTAGAACTACAGGACTACGTAGACACCAGGATAAAACACTGTCTAGAACTACAGGACTACGTAGACACCAGGATAAAACACTGTCTAGAACTACAGGACTACGTAGACACCAGGATAAAACACTGTCTAGAACTACAGGACTACGTAGACACCAGGATAAAACACTGTCTAGAACTACAGGACTATGTAGACACCAGGATAAAACACTGTCTAGAACTACAGGACTATGTAGACACCAGGATACTGTCTAGAACTACAGGACTACGTAGACACCAGGATAAAACACTGTCTAGAACTACAGGACTACGTAGACACCGGGATAAAACACTGTCTAGAACTACAGGACTACGTAGACACCGGGATAAAACACTGTCTAGAACTACAGGACTACGTAGACACCGGGATAAAACACTGTCTAGAACTACAGGACTACGTAGACACCGGGATAAAACACTGTCTAGAACTACAGGACTACGTAGACACCGGGATAAAACACTGTCTAGAACTACAGGACTACGTAGACACCAGGATAAAACACTGTCTAGAACTACAGGACTACGTAGACACCAGGATAAAACACTGTCTAGAACTACAGGCCTACGTAGACACCAGGATAAAACACTGTCTAGAACTACAGGACTACGTAGACACCAGGATAAAACACTGTCTAGAACTACAGGACTACGTAGACACCAGGATAAAACACTGTCTAGAACTACAGGACTACGTAGACACCAGGATAAAACACTGTCTAGAACTACAGGACTACGTAGACACCAGGATAAAACACTGTCTAGAACTACAGGACTACTAGACACCAGGATAAAACACTGTCTACAGGACTACGTAGACACCAGGATAAAACACTGTCTAGAACTACAGGACTACGTAGACACCAGGATAAAACACTGTCTAGAACTACAGGACTACGTAGACACCGGGATAAAACACTGTCTAGAACTACAGGACTACGTAGACACCAGGATAAAACACTGTCTAGAACTACAGGACTACGTAGACACCAGGATAGTAGCAAGACAGCTTGATGTACCAGGACACCCCCTGGACAGGACACTAGTCTGTCTCCTGTTTCTGTAGTGAGACAGCTTGATGTACCAGGACACCCCTGGACAGGACACTAGTCTGTCTCCTGTTTCTGTAGTGAGACAGCTTGATGTACCAGGACACCCCCTGGACAGGACACTAGTCTGTCTCCTGTTTCTGTAGTGAGACAGCTTGATGTACCAGGACACCCCTGGACAGGACACTAGTCTGTCTCCTGTTTCTGTAGTGAGACAGCTTGATGTACCAGGACACCCCTGGACAGGACACCAGTCTATCACAGCAGGCCCCCTGGGTGTGAGGGCCCTTCTAAATGATCAGATATTTCCTTCAGGCATCATGAAGGCCTACCTAAAGGGAAGTTGGTAAAGGAGCCCATGTGGTTGGGTTCCTTCTGCAGCTCAGATGCATTCTGGGGCATGTAGTTGTCCATGTAGGACTTGAGGGCTGGTGGGCGGGGTTCTGCTTCAAGAGGGAGTGGTCGAGGTGTTGCGGAGGCTGCATCATCGACTGGGACGAACCAATAGGACGGCCCTGCACACAGAGAGGGGAGGGGTTAGATGGCGGCACAGACAGTTAGTCTGTCCTATAGACTAGTATCAGAAAAGAACCAAGGCTGTGTATAACGTGAAACAGAGACACCGAGAGACAGACAGAGACAGAGAGACAGACAGACAACACCGAGAGACAGACAGACAACACCGAGAGACAGACAGACACAAAGAAGCAGAGAGACAGAGACAGGCAAACAGACAGACAGCACCGAGACAGGCAGAGACAGAGAGACAGACAGACAACACCGAGAGACAGACAGACAGAGAAAGACAGACAGACAGACAACACCGAGAGACAGACAGAGAAAGACAGACAGAGCCCGTATGTACCTGCTGGTCCTGCTGGCGTCCCACAGGCATGGGTCTGTGACTCTGCTGCTGTCCAACAGACATCGGTCTCTGATTCTGCTGCTGAGACTGCTGGAGGAGGAGACGCTGTGGAGACAAACGGCCCGTCAGGAATTACACTAGATGTCAGATCGGAGTTAACGGACATCAGGGTTAAGAGGTGTGTGTTAACCTGTGTATGACGGTGTGTGTGTGTGTGTGTGTGTGTTAACCTGTGTATGACGGTGTGTGTGTGTTAACCTGTGTATGACGGTGTGTGTGTGTGTTAACCTGTAACTGGTTAAGCTGGTTGAGTTGAGACAGCTGGTTGAGTTGAGACAGCTGGTTGAGGACAGCTACTTGCTGTGGACCAAACAGGTTCAGGCCTCCTGCACTGGGAGGGTACTTCAGGAGAGAGGGAGGGACCTGGAACACAGTCACGTCAACTAGATTAGTAGAACAGAGTCAGACCTCCTGCACTGGGAGGGTACTTCAGGAGAGAGGGAGGGACCTGGAACACAGTCACGTCAACTAGATTAGTAGAACAGACTCAGACCTCCTGCACTGGGAGGACAACTAGATTAGTAGAACAGACTCAGACCTCCTGCACTGGGAGGACAACTAGATTAGTAGAACAGAGTCAGACCTCCTGCACTGGGGAGGACAACTATATTAGTAGAACAGAGTCAGACCTCCTGCACTGGGAGGACAACTAGATGAGTAGAACAGTCAGACCTCCTGCACTGGGGAGGACAACTATATTAGTAGAACAGAGTCAGACCTCCTGCACTGGGAGGACAACTAGATTAGTAGAACAGTCAGACCTCCTGCACTGGGAGGACAACTAGATTAGTAGAACAGAGTCAGACCTCCTGCATTGGGGAGGACAACTAGATTAGTAGAACAGAGTCAGACCTCCTGCACTGGGAGGACAACTAGATGAGTAGAACAGAGTCAGACCTCCTGCACTGGGAGGACAACTAGATTAGTAGAACAGTCAGACCTCCTGCACTGGGAGGACAACTAGATGAGTAGAACAGTCAGACCTCCTGCACTGGGAGGACAACTAGATGAGTAGAACAGTCAGACCTCCTGCACTGGGAGGACAACTAGATTAGTAGAACAGAGTCAGACCTCCTGCACTGGGAGGGTACTTCAGTAGAGATGTCAAAAGTAAGGCAATGGGGAGAATATTCTTGGACCTTCAGGAGGTTGAACATAAAGGGACCCCCTGGTTAACATCCCCTTTAAAGGGACCTCCCGGTTAACATCCCCTTTAAAGGGACCCCCCGGTTAACATCCCCTTTAAAGGGACAGTCTGGTTAACATCCCCTTTAAAGGGACAGTCTGGTTAACATCCCCTTTAAAAGGACAGTCTGGTTAACATCCCCTTTAAAGGGACAGTCTGGTTAACATCCCCTTTAAAGGGACCTCCCGGTTAACATCCCCTTCAAGGGACCTCCGGTTAACATCCCCTTTAAAGGGACAGTCTGGTTAACATCCCCTTTAAAGGGACCTCCCGGTTAACATCCCCTTTAAAGGGACCTCCCGGTTAACATCCCCTTTAAAGGGACCTCCCGGTTAACATCCCCTTTAAAGGGACAGTCTGGTTAACATCCCCTTTAAAAGGACAGTCTGGTTAACATCCCCTTTAAAGGGACAGTCTGGTTAACATCCCCTTTAAAGGGACAGTCTGGTTAACATCCCCTTTAAAGGGACAGTCTGGTTAACATCCCCTTTAAAGGGACAGTCTGGTTAACATCCCCTTTAAAGGGACCTCCCGGTTAACATCCCCTTTAAAGGGACAGTCTGGTTAACATCCCCTTTAAAGGGACAGTCTGGTTAACATTTTTATATGATCACACCAGGTAGTTCATCGGTGGCCACATATATTGAGTGTGTGTGTACCTGAGAGGACAGGACGGGTGGAGGCACTTGGTTACGGAGATTGTTCTGGGCTGAGTTGAGGGGAGCGTTATGAGATGGTACTGCACTGCTGCCATACATGGAGTTTACATTCTGAAACACACACACACACACACACACACACACACGTTAAGAGGACTGACACACACACACACACGTTAAGAGGACTGACACACACACACACGTGAAGAGGACTGAAACACACACACACACGTGAAGAGCACTGAAACACACACACACACACGTGAAGAGGACTGAAACACACACACACACGTGAAGAGGTCTGAAACACACACACACACACACGTGAAGAGGACTGAAACACACACACACACACACACTTCGGACAGATTGTCACAAACACACTATACTCAAGAGCAGCGTAACCACTCACCTGCCTACCAGCCTCAGAGACAGAGGGGGTGGGAGCCTGCCCTGAGCAGAGAGAGGGGATAGGCTGAGCAGAGTGGGAGGGGGAAAAGCTCATGCCGTGATTGGAGGAGAGCTCCTCCGAGGCGGAGCGATCATAAGCAGAGAGCGGCAGGGACAGCTGCAGAGGCAAGGACAGACGGACAGATGAGGAAGGAGGCATGACATCCTGGAAAACAGGGAGAGGAAGAGAGAGAGGAGAGAAGGCCCCAGAGAATGGAGAGAGGGAGGAAGAGAGAGAAGGCCCCAGAGGATGGAGGGAGGAAGAGAGAGAGGGCCCCAGAGGATGGAGGGAGGAAGAGAGAGAGGGCCCCAGAGGATGGAGGGAGGAAGAGAGAGAGGGCCCCAGAGGATGGAGGGAGGTAGGAGAGAGAGGGCCCCAGAGGATGGAGGGAGGTAGGAGAGAGAAGGCCCCAGAAGATGGAGGGAGGAAGAGAGAGAAGGCCCCAGAGGATGGAGGGAGGAAGAGAGAGAAGGCCCCAGAGGATGGAGGGAGGAAGAGAGAGAAGGCCCCAGAGGATGGAGGGAGGTAGAGAGAGAAGGCCCCAGAGGATGGATGGAGAGAGGGAGGAAGAGAGAGAAGGCCCCAGAGGATGGAGAGAGGAGGAGGAGAGAGAAGGCCCCAGAGGATGGATGGAGAGAGGGAGGAAGAGAGAAGGCCCCAGAGGATGGATGGAGAGAGGGAGGAAGAGAGAGAAGGCCCCAGAGGATGGAGAGAGGGAGAGAAGAGAGAGAAGGCCCCAGAGGATGGAGAGAGGGAGGAAGAGAGGAGAAGGCCCCAGAGGATGGAGGAGGGAGGAAGAGAGAGAGAAGGCCCCAGAGGATGGAGAGAGGGAGGAAGAGAGAGAAGGCCCCAGAGGATGGAGGGAGGTAGGAGAGAGAAGGCCCCAGAGGATGGAGGGAGGTAGGAGAGAGAGAGGCCCCAGAAGATGGAGGGAGGAAGAGAGAGAAGGCCCCAGAGGATGGAGGGAGGAGAGGGAGAGAGAAGGCCCCAGAGGATGGAGGGAGGAAGAGAGAGAGAAGGCCCCAGAGGATGGAGGGAGGAAGAGAGAGAGGAGCCCCAGAGGATGGAGGGAGGTAGAGAGAGAAGGCCCCAGAGGATGGAGGGAGGTAGAGAGAGGGAGGAGAGAAGGCCCCAGAGGATGGGGGGAGGTAGAGAGAGGGAGGAGAGAAGGCCCCAGAGGATGGAGGGAGGTAGAGAGAGGGCTAGGGAGGAGAGAAGGCCCCAGAGGATGGGGGAGGTAGAGAGGGAGGAGAGAAGGCCCCAGAGGATGGAGGGAGGTAGAGAGAGGGGAGGAGAGAAGGCCCCAGAGGAAGCCAGAGAAGCGGCAGGAAGCCAAAGCTTTTATGACACTGAGCTACCACCAGGGGACTACATTCTGTAATGACACTGAGCTACCACCAGGGGACTACATTCTGATATGACACTGAGCTACCACCAGGGGACTACATTCTGATATGACACTGAGCTACCACCAGGGGACTACATTCTGATATGACACTGAGCTACCACCAGGGCTACCACCAGACTACATTCTGATATGACACTGAGCTACCACCAGGGGGCTACATTCTGTAATGACACTGAGCTACCACCAGGGGGCTACATTCTGATATGACACTGAGCTACCACCAGGGGACTACATTCTGATATGACACTGAGCTACCACCAGGGACTACATTCTGCAATAATACTGAGCTACCACCAGGGGACTACATTCTGTAATGACACTGAGCTACCACCAGGGGACTACATTCTGATATGACACTGAGCTACCACCTGGGGACTACATTCTGTAATGACACTGAGCTACCACCAGGGGACAACATTCTGATATGACACTGAGCTACCACCAGGGGACTACATTCTGATATGACACTGAGCTACCACCAGGGGACTACATTCTGATATGACACTGAGCTACCACCAGGGGCCTACATTCTGAATGACACTGAGCTACCACCAGGGGACTACATTCTGATATGACACTGAGCTACCACCAGGGGACTACATTCTGCAATGATACTGAGCTACCACCAGGGGACTACATTCTGATATGACACTGAGCTACCACCAGGGGACAACATTCTGATATGACACTGAGCTACCACCAGGGGACTACATTCTGATATGACACTGAGCTACCACCAGGGGGCTACATTCTGATATGACACTGAGCTACCACCAGGGGGCTACATTCTGATATGACACTGAGCTACCACCAGGGGGCAGTGCAACGCTGGGAGACGGTACACTACACAGACAGTACCTTGTCGTAGTAAGGGCTTCTCTCCATGGAAGGCTCTTTGTGGATCTGGTGCCTGGAAGCTGAGTTTTTCCCCATCACTCCACTGTACTCTCCCATGTTCACATCCATACGCTTGTCAGACATCATCCCTCCTCCTTCCATCTTATTGCACTTCGACAAGTCTTCAGGAGAGTCTCTCTAGGAGGGGATGGACAGAGAGAGGGATAAGATAGATCAGAGATGAGAGAGATAGTCCACTGATGTGCTGGGGTGGTCTTGTGGTCGTGCTGCTGCCCCTGGAGGCAGAGGTTTGCAAGTGCAGCAGGAGAACATGTATAATTATTTATCTCGCTCTACTGCAGCGTTCGGGTCTAGATGGGTCCTAGCAGGCAAATCTGTTACACATTAAGTCTACCCAAGACCTGTTCCAATCACACCTGAAGGGTCGGGTTCCGGGGAACAAATTACCCGGATTACCCTTCCAACTCCTCTTCACTAAAGGGTCGACATGTGACGAGCTCCAACCCCTCTTCACTACATCTGACGAGCTCCAACCCCTCTTCACTACATCTGACGAGCTCCAACCCCTCTTCACTAAAATGTCGACATCTGACGAGCTCCAACCCCTCTTCACTACATCTGACGAGCTCCAACCCCTCTTCACTAATGGGTCGACATCTGACGAGCTCCAACCCCTCTTCACTAAAGGGTCGACATCTGACGAGCTCCAACCCCTCTTCACTAAAGGGTCGACATGTGACGAGTTCCAACCCCTCTTCACTAAAGGGTCAACATGTGACGAGCTCCAACCCCTCTTCACTACATCTGACGAGCTCCAACCCCTCTTCACTAAAGGGTCAACATGTGACGAGCTCCAACCCCTCTTCACTACATCTGACGAGCTCCAACCCCTCTTCACTAAAGGGTCGACACCTGACGAGTTCCAACCCCTCTTCCCTGCGTACTCACAGGGTAGGTCATGTTGTTGAACTGTTTGACGAACTGGTTCATCCAGGCATCCTCCTGCTTGTTCACCGATTTGTTGATCTGAAACACAGAGAGACCCGGGTTAATAACCTACACAGAGACTGGGTTAATAACCCACACAGAGAGACCCCTGGTTAATAACCTACACAGAGACCCCCTGGTTAATAACCCACACACAGAGAGAGACCCCCTGGTTAATAACCCACACAGAGAGAGACCCCCTGGTTAATAACCCACACAGAGACCCCCTGGTTAATAACCCACACAGAGACCCCCTGGTTAATAACCCACACAGAGACCCCTGGTTAATAACCCACACAGAGAGAGACCCCTGGTTAATAACCCACACAGAGAGACCCCTGGTTAATAACCCAGAGAGAGACCCCTGGTTAATAACCCACACAGAGACCCCCTGGTTAATAACCCACACAGAGACCCCCTGGTTAATAACCCACACAGAGAGAGACCCCTGGTTAATAACCCACACAGAGAGAGACCCCCTGGTTAATAACCCACACAGAGAGAGACCCCTGGTTAATAACCCACACAGAGAGAGACCCCTGGTTAATAACCCACACAGAGAGAGACCCCCTGGTTAATAACCCACACAGAGAGACCCCTGGTTAATAACCCACACAGAGAGAGACCCCTGGTTAATAACCCACACAGAGAGAGACCCCTGGTTAATAACCCCACAGAGAGAGACCCCTGGTTAATAACCCACACAGAGAGAGACCCCTGGTTAATAACCCACACAGAGAGAGACCCCCTGGTTAATAACCCACACAGAGAGAGACCCCTGGTTAATAACCCACACAGAGAGACCCCCCTGGTTAATAACCCACACAGAGAGAGACCCCTGGTTAATAACCCACACAGAGAGAGACCCCCTGGTTAATAACCCACACAGAGAGAGACCCCTGGTTAATAACCTACACAGAGAGACCCTCTGGTTAATAACCTACACAGAGAGACCCTCTGGTTAATAACCCACACAGAGAGACCTGGGTTAATAACCCACACAGAGAGACCCTCTGGTTAATAACCTACACAGAGAGACCTGGGTTAATAACCCACAGAGAGACCCTCTGGTTAATAACCTACACAGAGAGACCCTCTGGTTAATAACCTACACAGAGAGACCCTCTGGTTAATAACCTACACAGAGAGACCCGCTGGTTAATAACCTACACAGAGACCCGCTGGTTAATAACCTACACAGAGAGACCTGGGTTAATAACCTACACAGAGAGACCTGGGTTAATATAACGACTCAGTAATACCTTGGGAGGAATTTTCTTCATGTAGTTCCAGCTGTGTTGCTGTGGCCCGTTGTTCCTGTTGTCCTGACAGTCTCTGTGGTTCTCTCTGTGACCGTCTCTGTCCCGGTCTCTGTGGTTCTCTCTGTGACCGTCTCTGTCCCGGTCTCGGTGACTTGGGGTGTTGCTCCACATCCCGATCTCCAGCTCCTCCTCCGGTTCCCAACTGGCCTGGCACGACACCTCCTCCCCACACCAGGTACTACTCTCCTGCTGCATGGGCTTGGGACCTGGAGGGTGGAGAGAGGACAAAGGGATTAAACCTGGAGAGAGACACCAGGGGGCCTGGAGAGAGACACGAGGGGGCCTGGAGAGAGACACGAGGGGACCTGGAGAGAGACACGAGGGGGCCTGGAGAGAGACACGAGGGGACCTGGAGAGAGACACGAGGGGGCCTGGAGAGAGACACCGGGGGCCTGGAGAGAGACACGAGGGGGCCTGGAGAGAGACACGAGGGGACCTGGAGAGAGACACGAGGGGACCTGGAGAGAGACACGAGGGGACCTGGAGAGAGACACGAGGGGACCTGGAGAGAGACACGAGGGGATGAGGGGGCCTGGAGAGAGACACGAGGGGGCCTGGAGAGAGACACGAGGAGATGGGTGTGTGTGTGTCTGTCTCACCAGGTTGGTGTGTGTGTGTGTGTGTGTGTGTATGTGTCTCACCAGGTTGGTGTGTGTGTGTCTGTCTCACCAGGTTGGTGTGTGTGTGTGTGTGTCTGTCTCACCAGGTTGGTGTGTGTGTGTGTGTGTCTGTCTCACCAGGTTGGTGTGTGTGTGTGTGTGTGTGTATGTGTCTTACCAGGTTTGTGGTGGTTCTGTGCTCCAGGTCCTTCCCAGCCTCCTGTCGCAGAGTTGTCCCCTCTGTCTCTGTCCCCTCTGTCTCTCAGCTCCTCCCAGGTGGAGCTGGTGTCCATGGGTTTCCCCCAGGCCGATGTCCCGTTGTCCACAGAGACGGGTGGGCCTGGCGGATCACCCCACGTTCCTGACTCCATCTTCTGGGGACCGGTGTATTGTTCACCCCAACCTGGAGGAGGAGAGAGAGGGGGAGGAGGAGAGAGAAAGGAGGAGAGAGACAGTAGGAGAGATAGAGGGGGAGTAGGAGAGAGGGGGAGGAGAGCGAGAGGGGGAGGAGGAGAGAGAGAGGGGGAGGAGGAGAGAGGGAGGAGGAGAGAGAGAGAGGGAGGAGGAGAGAGAGAGGGAGGAGGAGAGAGAGAGAGGGAGGAGGAGAGAGAGAGAGGGAGGAGGAGAGAGAGAGAGGAGGAGGAGAGAGAGAGGGAGGAGGAGAGAGAGAGGGAGGAGGAGAGAGAGGGAGAGGAGGAGAGAGAGAGGGGGAGGAGGAGGAGAGAGAGGGAGGGGGAGAGAGAGGGAGGGGGAGGAGAGAGAGGAGGAGAGCGAGGAGGGGAGGAGAGAGAGGAGGAGAGCGAGGAGGGGAGGAGAGAGAGGAAGGGGGAGGAGGAGAGAGAGGAGGGAGGAGAGAGAGGGAGGGGAAGAGAGCGAGGAGGGGAGGAGAGAGAGGGAGGGGAAGAGAGCGAGGAGGGGAGGAGAGAGAGGGGGGGGGAAGAGAGCGAGGAGGGGAGGAGAGAGAGGAGGAGAGCGAGGAAGGGAGGAGAGAGAGAGGAGGAGAGCGAGGAGGGAGGAGAGAGAGGGAGGGGAGAGAGAGGGAGGGGGAGGAGAGAGAGGGAGGGGAGAGGAGAGGGAGGGAGAGAGAGAGGTATGTGAGGTGGAGTTTCGGAAATGGCAGGTAACCTTGTATCTTCTCAACTCTGCTGTTGTACTCACTCAGATGATCAATAACAGACTGGCTGGGTTTCTAGACTGAGATGATCAATAACAGACTAGCTGGGTTTCTAGACTGGGATCAATAACAGACTAGCTGGGTTTCTAGACTGAGATGATCAATAACAGACTAGCTGGGTTTCTAGACTGGGATCAATAACAGACTAGCTGGTTTCTAGACTGAGATGATCAATAACAGACTAGCTGGGTTTCTAGACTGGGATCAATAACAGACTGGCTGGGTTTCTAGACTGAGATGATCAATAACAGACTAGCTGGGTTTCTAGACTGAGATGATCAATAACAGACTAGCTGGGTTTCTAGACTGAGATGATCAATAACAGAGTAGCACCTAGCAAGAGGCCGTTGTTGTTTAGCACCTAGCAAGAGGCCGTTGTTGTTTAGCACCTAGCAAGAGGCCGTTGTTGTTTAGCACCTAGCAAGAGGCCGTTGTTGTTTAGCGCCTAGCAAGAGGCCGTTGTTGTTTAGCACCTAGCAAGAGGCTGTTGTTGTTTAGCACCTAGCAAGAGGCCGTTGTTGATTCCCTACTAGGTTCAATATATTTACTTGATTCCCTACTAGGTTCAATATATTTACTTGATTCCCTACTAGGTTCAATATATTTACTTGATTCCCTACTAGGTTCAATATATTTACTTGATTCCCTACTAGGTTCAATATATTTACTTGATTCCCTACTAGGTTCAATATATTTACTTGATTCCCTACTAGGTTCAATACAAGTTTGATAATGTCTGGATTCCATGATTCTGTCTGCGTTCTCTGCAATGCAGATATTTATAGAGCCCTGGACCTGTCTCTCTCTCCCCTTTCTGTCTCTCTCTCCCCCTCTCTGTCCCCTTTCTGTCTCTGTCTCTCCCCCCTTTCTGTATTTCTCTCCCCCCTTTCTGTCTGTCTGTCTCTCAGCCCCCTCCCTGGATTTCTGTCTCTCCCCCTCTCTGTCTCTCCCCCTCTCTCTGTCTCTCCCCCCTCTGTCTCTCCCCCTCTGTCTCTCCCCCCCCTCTCTGTCTCTCCCCCTCTCTGTCTCTCCCCCTCTCTGTCTCCCCCCCTCTCTGTCTCTCCCCCTCTCTGTCTCTCCCCCCCCCTCTCTGTCTCTCCCCCTCTCTCTCCCCCCCCTCTCTCTCTCTCCCCCTCTCTGTCTCCCCCCCTCTCTGTCTCTCCTCCCCCCTTCCTCTCTGTCTCCCCCCTCTCTGTCTCTCCCTCCCCCCCCTCTCTGCCTCCCCCCTCTGTGTCTCCCCCTAGTCTCAGTCTACCCCCTTCCTGTCTCAGTCTACCCCCTTCCTGTCTCAGTCTACCCCCTTCCTGTCTCAGTCTACCCCCTTCCTGTCTCAGTCTACCCCCTTCCTGTCTCAGTCTACCCCTTCCTGTCTCAGTCTACCCCCTTCCTGTCTCAGTCTACCCCCTGGAACTATCTGCATTTCAGTCCAAACAAAGGTCTGTGTTTCTGCCTGCACTCACAGCTCAGAGAGAATAATCTGTAGAACATTCCAGAAGGATGACGCAGCCCTAAAACACACACACACAAAGGGGAGGTGGAGGACACTGTGTGTGTGTGTGTGTGTGTGTGTACAGCTCCCTCCACTCACCAGAGCTGCAGGTCTTGTCCTTGTTGGCCATGTTGTTCAGGGGTGGTGGGGGCTGCTGCTGGGGCTGGGGGTTTGGTCGTGACCATGGCATCCTGCTCTGATTGGCTGGTCTTGTTCCACAAATTGACCCCGCTACAGTTGTATTTGCTGGGGTCTCCCCCCACGCCGAGTGCCATTATCGATGTCCATCCTCCTCCTCACCGACTCTGGACTAGGCTCCTCCCACCCTGTCGACGACTCCTCCTCCTTGTGGGAGGGTCCAACTGGGACCGCCACCCCAGTCCATCCGCTGGGTTTGGAGGGGTGGGGACCGCCTGGTGGAGGTCCTCTAGGGTCCGGGTTGGCGTCTGGATCTTTACCCCACTCGGCCGGGTCTCCCCAGCTCTGAGAGGGGTGGCTGGGCTTCATGGCTGGTTCGCTCCACCCTCCCTGGGTCTGGTGGTTCTGGGGTTTGTGTCCGACGGAGTGGGATACAGGGGCTCTCCCCAGCCAGAGTGAGGGTTGCTGGGGTGGTCAGGGGTCCCTCCGCTGCCACCCCAGGTGCTGCTGCTTCCGTCGGGGTGCGTGTTGGTGTTGGCCGGGCGGCCGGGCTCACCCCATCCTGCAGACCCTGAAAGGTCGCGGTCCCATCCCCCAGACACTAGTCTTCTGGGGCTGACTCCAGTAGCTGCTCCCTCCTCCTCTGGAGCGGTCTCCACCACAGCCCTGCTTTTGAGGTTTCGGAGGGTTGATCCAGGTGTTGGAGAGGTCCTCCTTCTGGCTGTTCCCCCAGGTAGAGGAAGAGTTGTCCCATCCTCGCTCTCCTCCAGGACCTTTGTTGTCTCGGTCTCCACACCCAGACAAGGTCTTCTGCTCTACCCAGCCAGACCCTCCTGACTCTGGGCCCGGGCCGCCCCCCCCTCCTCGCCATCCTCCAGAGCTGGAGGTATGAGAACGAGCGGCGTGGCTTTTCGATCCCCAGCCAGGGCCTACGTTACTGGGTTTCCTGTCATCGGGTCTGGGGACGGGAGAGTGGCGTCCCAGGCGGTGTCCTGACGTACTGGGGTCTGGCCCCAGCCGGTGTTGCACAGGACACGGGGGTCAACGTCTGAACAGAAGAGGACTTGAGTAGACCCAGGGAGGGGGCCTTGTCGACAGGGGTCGTTCCTGTCCCTGTCTAAGCTAGGGCCTCCAGAGCTCTCCCCACTCCCCTCACTGCTGCCAGACGCCCCAACGCTCGCAGGTCCTGCACTCCTCCTCCTCCACCTCCCATCCTGAGGGCGTCGTCTTCAAGACTCTTCCAGCCGTTGGCTCCTCCCCCTGACTTCCGTCCGTCGCCGGAATCCTGAGATTTGTTACCGGGCAACGAGCTCCACTCCCCATTGGGGGGTTGCCTGTTAGAGGAGGCCGCCCATGGTCGGGGGATCCCGGCAGGACCCAGTCCGTTCCCATTGCTCGCCCCTCCTCCAGTCCCCAGGTTGTGAGGAGAAGCAGAGTCCCACCTCCCTACAGGGGCCTTGCTGTTAGTTTTACTGTTGTAAACAGCAGCAGCAGGGGAGGGCTGGCCGTGTCCCTGGCCGTTCACAGTGTCTCCAGGGCCCGAGGCCCCCCAGGGCTTAGAGAAGCCCCCTGCCAGGCCCTCACTGTGGGGGTGCTGGGCGCCAGACAGGGTACCGTTGGAGAGCTGATCTCCTCCTCCTCCTCCCGCTCCCCAGGAACGCAGCCCCGAGCCGGACTCGTTCCTGTGCACTGAGCCGCCTGTAGAGTTTGGTAAACTAGAGGTGTCGATGGCGTTAGTAGTGTTATTTGGTCCGTTGGTCGTGTTAAGGTGGCGAGTCTTGACAGTGGTATCATTCAGGAGGAGGCGCTGCGGCTGTTCAGACAGAGAGAGGCTGTCCGGCTGTGTCCCTCCCCAGCCCAGAGAGCCTCCCTGCTGGACAATCTTACAGCCGGAGGGTCCCTGGGGACCGGGCCAGGCACTGTGGTTAACTTTTGGGTTCAGAGTGCCGGGGGTCAGACCAGCACCGTTGGCCGACGCCCAGGGGCTCGGCTTGTTGCCGTGGCTACCGTCGGCGGGGCGGAGCGTCGTTGGGGCCTTTCGCCGGCCCGTTACACATTATGATGTTATTGCTGCTACCGGGAGGAACGCTGCCGTTAGTCAACGGGGAGAAGTGGTTCCCGTTACGGCCTCCGTTCCCTTTGGTGCCGGGAGGTGGTGGCGGCGGCGACGGCGTCATCGCGGTGACCAAGTTCCTCTCCGAGCCACCAGAGCTAGAGGCAGAGTCCGTGTCCATGCATTCTGAGGTGAGCTCGGGGTCGTTGCCGGCTGCCGAGGAGGAGGAGGAGGAAGGCGTGTCGCTGCCGACCGAGTCTACCAGCACCTTGAAAAGAAAATCAACTTCTATTAATAGGGTGATTTCATTACTAACTAGCTAGTTCACTATTCTGTCTAAACCAGTCTGATTTCAGTACTAACTAGCTAGTTCACTATTCTGTCTAAACCAGTCTGATTTCAGTACTAACTAGCTAGTTCACTATTCTGTCTAAACCAGTCTGATTTCAGTACTAACTAGCTAGTTCACCAATCTGATTTCATTACTAACTAGCTAGTTCACCAGTCTGATTTCATTACTAACTAGCTAGTTCCCCATTCTGTCTAAACCAGTCTGATTTCAGTACTAACTAGCTAGTTCCCCATTCTGTCTAAACCAGTCTGATTTCATGACTAACTAGCTAGTTCCCCATTCTGTCTAAACCAGTCTGATTTCAGTACTAACTAGCTAGTTCCCCATTCTGTCTAAACCAGTCTGATTTCATGACTAACTAGCTAGTTCCCCATTCTGTCTAAACCAGTCTGATTTCAGTACTAACTAGCTAGTTCCCCATTCTGTCTAAACCAGTCTGATTTCAGTACTAACTAGCTAGTTCCCCATTCTGTCTAAACCAGTCTGATTTCATTACTAACTAGCTAGTTCCCCATTCTGTCTAAACCAGTCTGATTTCAGTACTAACTAGCTAGTTCCCCATTCTGTCTAAACCAGTCTGATTTCAGTACTAACTAGCTAGTTCCCCATTCTGTCTAAACCAGTCTGATTTCAGTACTAACTAGCTAGTTCCCCATTCTGTCTAAACCAGTCTGATTTCAGTACTAACTAGCTAGTTCCCCATTCTGTCTAAACCAGTCTGATTTCATTACTAACTAGCTAGTTCCCCATTCTGTCTAAACCAGTCTGATTTCAGTACTAACTAGCTAGTTCCCCATTCTGTCTAAACCAGTCTGATTTCATGACTAACTAGCTAGTTCCCCATTCTGTCTAAACCAGTCTGATTTCAGTACTAACTAGCTAGTTCCCCATTCTGTCTAAACCAGTCTGATTTCAGTACTAACTAGCTAGTTCCCCATTCTGTCTAAACCAGTCTGATTTCATGACTAACTAGCTAGCTCCCCATTCTGTCTAAACCAGTCTGATTTCAGTACTAACTAGCTAGTTCCCCATTCTGTCTAAACCAGTCTGATTTCAGTACTAACTAGCTAGTTCCCCATTCTGTCTAAACCAGTCTGATTTCAGTACTAACTAGCTAGTTCCCCATTCTGTCTAAACCAGTCTGATTTCAGGACTAACTAGCTAGTTCCCCATTCTGTCTAAACCAGTCTGATTTCAGTACTAACTAGCTAGTTCCCCATTCTGTCTAAACCAGTCTGATTTCAGTACTAACTAGCTAGTTCCCCATTCTGTCTAAACCAGTCTGATTTCAGTACTAACTAGCTAGTTCCCCATTCTGTCTAAACCAGTCTGATTTCAGTACTAACTAGCTAGTTCCCCATTCTGTCTAAACCAGTCTGATTTCAGTACTAACTAGCTAGTTCCCCATTCTGTCTAAACCAGTCTGATTTCATGACTAACTAGCTAGTTCCCCATTCTGTCTAAACCAGTCTGATTTCAGTACTAACTAGCTAGTTCCCCATTCTGTCTAAACCAGTCTGATTTCAGTACTAACTAGCTAGTTCCCCATTCTGTCTAAACCAGTCTGATTTCAGTACTAACTAGCTAGTTCCCCATTCTGTCTAAACCAGTCTGATTTCAGTACTAACTAGCTAGTTCCCCATTCTGTCTAAACCAGTCTGATTTCAGTACTAACTAGCTAGTTCCCCATTCTGTCTAAACCAGTCTGATTTCAGTACTAACTAGCTAGTTCCCCATTCTGTCTAAACCAGTCTGATTTCAGTACTAACTAGCTAGTTCCCCATTCTGTCTAAACCAGTCTGATTTCAGTACTAACTAGCTAGTTCCCCATTCTGTCTAAACCAGTCTGATTTCAGTACTAACTAGCTAGTTCCCCATTCTGTCTAAACCAGTCTGATTTCATGACTAACTAGCTAGTTCCCCATTCTGTCTAAACCAGTCTGATTTCAGTACTAACTAGCTAGTTCCCCATTCTGTCTAAACCAGTCTGATTTCAGTACTAACTAGCTAGTTCCCCATTCTGTCTAAACCAGTCTGATTTCAGTACTAACTAGCTAGTTCCCCATTCTGTCTAAACCAGTCTGATTTCAGTACTAACTAGCTAGTTCCCCATTCTGTCTAAACCAGTCTGATTTCAGTACTAACTAGCTAGTTCCCCATTCTGTCTAAACCAGTCTGATTTCAGTACTAACTAGCTAGTTCCCCATTCTGTCTAAACCAGTCTGATTTCAGTACTAACTAGCTAGTTCCCCATTCTGTCTAAACCAGTCTGATTTCAGTACTAACTAGCTAGTTCCCCATTCTGTCTAAACCAGATGCGACACTCGGAGGTCAGGGAAGTTTGAGCTAACGTTTTTCACATAATGCTAACTCAACTTGCTGTTCCTTATTAAGTCAAATCATACAATCTTTTTTATTTAAATTACAATTACAATGTTCCTTATTAAGTCAAATCTTTTTTATTTAAATTACAATTACAATGTTCCTTATTAAGTCAAATCATACAATCTTTTTTATTTAAATTACATTTTACAGTAAAGGATTGAAAGGATTTACAAAAACAACCAGAAAAACAGATTTCCGTTGCATTTTTGGCGAGACATCCGAACGGGTTTCCCGTAAAAGACGAATCACATTAGAGCGTTTGTAGATTAAAATGCAAGTGAGAAAAACCAAACATGATAGTATTTACGTTTGGAGAACCTCAGAGAGTACCCACCTACCCAAAAACCAAACATGATAGTATTTACGTTTGGAGAACCTCAGAGAGTACCCACCTACCCAAAAACCAAATATGATAGTATTTACGTTTGGAGAACCTCAGAGAGTACCCACCTACCCAAAAACCAAACATGATAGTATTTACGTTTGGAGAACCTAAAGTACCCACCTGAAAAACCAAACATGATAGTATTTACGTTTGGAGAACCTCAGAGAGTACCCACCTACCCAAAAACCAAACATGATAGTATTTACGTTTGGAGAACCTCAGAGAGTACCCACCTACCCAAAAACCAAACATGATAGTATTTACGTTTGGAGAACCTCAGAGAGTACCCACCTACTGTTAGAGGAAATTATAGTTTAGATGATTAATTATGTATACATTATTGATTAGAACCATTTATTCTAATACTATTATGTTACGATTTGAAAAGTATGAGTTTTTTGGTTGAGCTGTTACTGAAAATGTAAGCAGAACGAATTAATTGTCTGTGCCTCCTGGGAAGTTTAAGGAGGAGGGATAAGATAGATTTTCAAACAGATAAGAATGTTTTGGTTGGATTCCATTAGCGGAGAGAAGTATATCTTTTAGACAGGTTGGAATGTAGTTTATGAAGGGGAGTAAAAAAAAACAGATCTCTAGGACTGAATACTACGCCATTGTAAGGCTGGGAGACGGTGTGAAACTGATGACGTCATTTTATGTTCACCTTCTTTAAAATGTAATGTTCTTTGTATTTTGGGTTAGTACTCACTTGAATTAAACGCTATTTACCTGGCTTTTAAGACTGGTCTCAATCTACTTCATGCATAATTAATGAACTTACAATTCATTAATGAATTAGAAATGAGTGCGAATTGGTTTTGGCAATAATACATAAAGGAATTTAGAATTCCTCTATCACCTACCCAAAAACCAAACATGATAGTATTTACGTTTGGAGAACCTCAGAGACCCACCTACCCAAAAACCAAACATGACCCACCCACCTACCCAAAAACCAAACATGATAGTATTTACGTTTGGAGAACCTCAGAGAGTACCCACCTACCCAAAAACCAAACCAAACATGATAGTATTTACGTTTGGAGAACCTCAGAGAGTACCCACCGTGTCCCAGTTACTGTCTCTGCTGCAGGGAGAACCAGAGCTCCAGGGGCAATTCTCATACTGAGAATCCAGGCCAGGGGGTCCAAACCTGGGGACAGGAAGACGGAGAGACGGGGTGGTGGTGGAGGTTTGGTTAGCTCACATGAGAACACACCAGGACATTCTTTCACTAATCATTGATCTGACGTGTGGATTGGTGGAAACGGAGTGATGGAACCCAGACGTCTAACCCAGCCCAGTCCCCGCCCCTCTAACCCAGGCCCAGTCCCCGCGCCTCTAACCCGGCCCAGTCCCCGCGCCTCTAACCCGGCCCAGTCCCCGCGCCTCTAACCCGGCCCAGTCCCCGCGCCTCTAACCCGGCCCAGTCCCCGCGCCTCTAACCCGGCCCAGTCCCCGTGCCTCTAACCCGCCCAGTCCCCGTGCCTCTAACCCGGCCCAGTCCCCGTGCCCTGCCTCCCCGTAACCCAGTCCCCGTGCCCGTGCCTCTAACCCAGTCCCCGTGCCTCTAACCCAGTCCCCGTGCCTCTAACCCAGTCCCCGTGTCTCTAACCCAGTCCCCGTGTCTCTAACCCAGTCCCTCTAACCCAGCCCAGTCCCTCTAACCCAGCCCAGTGATGTCAGTGATCATGACGCAGACATTCAGTCTAGTGTGGCAGTCTAGTCAGCAGACACCATTTTGTTTCAGCAGTGTGATGCTACAGCCAACCAGGAGGGAGGAGGGGAGACGGGGAAGGGAGACAGAGGAGGGAGGGGAGAGGGGAAGGAGAGACGAGGGAGGGAGGGGAGAGACGAGGGAGGGAGGGGAGAGAGGGAGAAGGGACATTGGAGAGAGGGTGGGAGAGAGGGAGGAGGGACATTGGAGAGAGGGGTGGGGAGGGAGGAGGGACATTGGAGAGAGGGGTGGGGAGGGAGGAGGGACATTGGAGAGAGGGGTGGGGAGGGAGGAGGGACATTGGAGAGAGGGGTGGGGAGGGGGCTGTTTGTTATTTTACGACGAGAACCTCTTCCTCAGAACTAAATGAACCCTTTCATGTCTCCAGTGATCCGCTTTTCTGGCAATTAACCACCTCGGTTTTCTGCAAAGCCACGCTCACCTTTAACCCCTAACCCTACCTTTGTAGGAGCACATGCTGTTCTGTGCCTTTAACCCCTAACCCTACCTTTGTAGGAGCACATGCTGTTCTGTGCCTTTAACCCCTAACCCTACCTTTGTAGGAGCACATGCTGTTCTGTGCCTTTAACCCCTAACCTACCTTTGTAGGAGCACATGCTGTTCTGTGCCTTTAACCCCTAACCCTACCTTTGTAGGAGCACATGCTGTTCTGTGCCTTTAACCCCTAACCCTACCTTTGTAGGAGCACATGCTGTTCTGTGCCTTTAACCCCTAACCCTACCTTTGTAGGAGCACATGCTGTTCTGTGCCTTTAACCCCTAACCCTACCTTTGTAGGAGCACATGCTGTTCTGTGCCTTTAACCCCTAACCCTACCTTTGTAGGAGCACATGCTGTTCTGTGCCTTTAACCCCTAACCCTACCTTTGTAGGAGCACATGCTGTTCTGTGCCTTTAACCCCTAACCCTACCTTTGTAGGAGCACATGCTGTTCTGTGCCTTTAACCCCTAACCCTACCTTTGTAGGAGCACATGCTGTTCTGTGCCTTTAACCCCTAACCCTACCTTTGTAGGAGCACATGCTGTTCTGTGCCTTTAACCCCTAACCCTACCTTTGTAGGAGCACATGCTGTTCTGTGCCTTTAACCCCTAACCCTACCTTTGTAGGAGCACATGCTGTTCTGTGCCTTTAACCCCTAACCCTACCTTTGTAGGAGCACATGCTGTTCTGTGCCTTTAACCCCTAACCCTACCTTTGTAGGAGCACATGCTGTTCTGTGCCTTTAACCCCTAACCCTACCTTTGTAGGAGCACATGCTGTTCTGTGCCTTTAACCCCTAACTCTACCTTTGTAGGAGCACATGCTGTGTTCAAAGGTAGTTTAACTTTAACAAGGTGAGACGGTCTACAGTAGAAGAGATCAGACAATGACCGACACACTGAGACCTCATGCAGCTAACGTTAACGTGAGCACCTGGACGGGGGGAACTGGGATTCAGGAATGACCTTGTCTGACTGGAGTAGGATAGGGAGAGGTCCAGGAAGGCAGAGAGAAGAAGAGTCGAGGTCAAGGGTAAAATAAAAAGGTTGTCACCTGTTTGGTTAGGAGAGTGGCTGGCCGAGTCCCGTTAAGCCATGCCTAGGACTACAGGACAGAAGAGAGGAAAGAAAATGAGGACAGAGAAGGTAGTTTAACGAGATAAGCGAGAGGTGAGACGGGATACAGAGAGAGGGATCAGACAATGATAGCGAGAGGGGGTTAGCGAGAGAATGACCGAGAGAGGGGGTTAGCGAGAGGGGGGTTAGCGAGAGAGGGGTTAGCGAGAGAGGGGGTTAACGTGAGCACCTGGAGCGGGGGGGATAGCTGGGATAGCGAATGACCTTGTCTGACTGGGGTAGGATAGGGAGAGGGGTCCAGGAAGGCAGAGAGAAGAAGAGTCGAGGTCAAAGGGGGTAAAATAAAAAGGTTGTCACCTGTTTGGTTAGGAGAGAGGGGCTGGCCGAGTCCCGAATTGGAGCCATGCCTAGGATACAGGACAGAAGAGAGGGGGGTTAAAGAAAGGATGAGGACAGAGAGGGGGTTAGGAGAATAGAGGATAGCGAGAGAGGGGTTAGCGAGAGAGGGGGTTACGAGAGAGGGGATAGCGAGAGAGGGGGTTAGCGAGAGAGGAGGATAGAAGAGGTTTAGCGAGAGAGGGGGATTAGCGAGAGAGGGGGTTAGCGAGAGAGGGGTTAGCGAGAGAGGGGTTAGCGAGAGAGGGGGTTAGCGAGAGAGGGGGTTAGCGAGAGAGACAAGGGATAGAAGAAAAACACCATTAAAAATGTTAAAACAGCGTCAGGAAGACAAGCAGACGAAGAAATAAAGCAGGTTTACAAGAAGAGACAAATACTACAGACAATACTGTCAGCTCTAGCTAAAGGCTAAAGCTAAAGGCTAAAGGCTAGAAAGCTAAAGGCTAAAGCTAAAGGCTAAAGCTAAAGGCTAAAGCTAAAGGCTAAAGGCTAGAAAGCTAAAGGCTAAAGGCTAAAAGCTAAAGGCTAAAAGCTAAAGGTTAGAGCTGCCGCTTTCAAGGAGCGGGACACTAATCCAGACGTTTAGAAGAAATCGGCTCTGAAGCTCGTCGGATGTGGCAGGGGGCTTTCAAACTATTACGGACTACGAAGGGAAACCCAGCCGCGAGCTGCCCAGTGACGAGGGCCTACCAGACGAGCTAAATGCCTTTTATGTTCGCCTCGAGGCAAGCGACAATGAAGCATGCATGAGAGCACCAGCTGTTCCGGATGGCTGTGTGCTCACGCTCTCTGTAGCCGACGTGAGCAACACCTTTAAACAGGGCAACATTCCCAAGGCCGCAGGGCCAGACGGATTACCAGGACGTGTCCTCAGGACGTGTCCTCAGATCATACGCTGACAAACTGGCAATCCCAGTGTCTCTAGCCCAGGGCCAGACGGATTACCATGACGTGTAGAGAGCCATTCCAGATGTAGTCTAGGTGAGGTAATGTTGCTAACAGTAGTGGACTAAACAGAGCCAGGATGTAGTCTAGGTGAGGTAATGTTGATAACAGTAGTGGACTAAACAGAGTAGAGAGCCAGGATGTAGTCTAGGTGAGGTAATGTTGCTAACAGTAGTGGACTAAACAGAGTAGAGAGCCAGGATGTAGTCTAGGTGAGGTAATGTTGCTAACAGTAGTGGACTAAACAGAGAGCCATTCCAGATGTAGTCTAGGTGAGGTAATGTTACTAACAGTAGTGGACTAAACAGAGCCAGGATGTAGTCTAGGTGAGGTAATGTTACTAACAGTAGTGGACTAAACAGAGCCATTCCAGATGTAGTCTAGGTGAGGTAATGTTGCTAACAGTAGTGGACTAAACAGAGCCATTCCAGATGTATTCTAGGTGAGGTAATGTTGCTAACAGTAGTGGACTAAACAGAGCCATTCCAGATGTATTCTAGGTGAGGTAATGTTACTAACAGTAGTGGACTAAACAGAGCCATTCCAGATGTAGTCTAGGTGAGGTAATGTTACTAACAGTAGTGGACTAAACAGAGCCATTCCAGATGTAGTCTAGGTGAGGTAATGTTACTAACAGTAGTGGACTAAACAGAGCCATTCCAGATGTAGTCTAGGTGAGGTAATGTTACTAACAGTAGTGGACTAAACAGAGAGCCATTCCAGATGTAGTCTAGGTGAGGTAATGTTACTAACAGTAGTGGACTAAACAGAGCCAGGATGTAGTCTAGGTGAGGTAATGTTACTAACAGTAGTGGACTAAACAGAGCCAGGATGTAGTCTAGGTGAGGTAATGTTACTAACAGTAGTGGACTAAACAGAGCCAGGATGTAGTCTAGGTGAGGTAATGTTACTAACAGTAGTGGACTAAACAGAGCCAGGATGTAGTCTAGGTGAGGTAAAGTAATCTAATCTACATTGTATTACCTGTTAGTAGCGCTGCCTGTCCAGCGGTGGGTCAGGCGCCCACCTGGCTGTGTGGAGGACAGCTGCACTGGGGGGTTCCTAGAGCCACGGGGCCAGTTTGTGGTTAGGGCTCAGGGCTCAGGGCTGGGCAAACAGGGGCAGGCTGGGAGAGGGCTGGCAGCTGGCTGGGACCCTGTTGGCATTACTGAAGATGCTCGGGCAGTGTGTGTGTGTGTGTGTGTGTGTGTGTGTGTGTGTGTAGTGGGGAGGTTGTCGTTCAGATTGGCAGGCCAAGGAGCAGGAGTCTGCCTGGATTTGATATGTTCTGACACTGCAGAGGAGGAGAGGAGGGAGGAGGAAGGAGGAAGAGGGAGGAGGAAGAGGAAGGAGAAGAGGGAGGAGGAGAAGAGGAAGAAGAAGAGGAAGGAGAAGAAGAGGAAGAAGAGGAAGGAGAAGAAGAGGAAGGAGAAGAAGAGGAAGGAGAAAAAGAAGGAGAAGAGGAAGGAGAAGAAGGGGAAGGAGAAGAAAGGGAAGGAGAAGAAGGGGAAGGAGAAGAAGAAGGAAGGAGAAAAAGAAGGAGAAGAGGAAGGAGAAGAAGGAGTTAGGTTGGATACTCCTGTGTACTTTGATGTGAGTGTCAGACAACAGAACTTCTCCTACTTCCTCTTCCTCTCTTCCTCATCCTCTTCTAAAACCTTTCGGCTGGCTGGCTGGCTGGCTGGCTAGCTGCCTGGCTGGCTGCCTCCACACTTCTCCTGATCCAACCACTGACTAACACAGACGCAACACACTTAGTGACAGTGATCCTCCCTCCTTCCCAAAAGAATATCATGGACACCAGGCAGTGTAGCGTCAGTCTGGTAATTCCACACCACCTCTAGGAGAACAGAATGTGTGTGTCTGTTTGTAAACACGGCCAAGAGCCCAGAGAGGAGAGATACCATTACGGTCACAGGTGTGTTAGTCCCCTCCTCAACTCTGATGACTGTGAGAACAGGGAACTCTAGTCGCTGTTATACAACAGGCTTAGAAAATGATCTGATTCCGTGGTAACAAAACCTCAGAGAGAGAGAGAAGCTAGGTAGAAGAGAGATAGGTGTTGGAATGTGGACTAGGTGTTGGACTGTGGACTCGATGTTGGGTTAGGTTTTGGATTAGGTGTTGTGGACTAGATGTTGGTATGTGGATTAGATGTTGGTATGTGGACTAGACCTTCAGATCACCATGTTGATAGTCTCTATAACTGATCTCTACAGCTGGTTGTGTTGGTATGTGGACTAGATGTTGGGACGCGGACTAGGTGTTGGTATGTGGACTAGACGTTCAGATCACCATGTTGATAGTCTCTATAACTGATCTCTACAGCTGGTTGTGTTGGTATGTGGACTAGACGTTGGTATGTGGACTAGACGTTGGTATGTGGACTAGACGTTCAGATCACCATGTTGATAGTCTCTATAACTGATCTCTACAGCTGGTTGTGTTGGTATGTGGACTAGACGTTGGTATGTGGACTAGACGTTGGTATGTGACTAGAGCGTTGGTATGTGGACTAGACGTTGGTATGTGGACTAGACGTTCAGATCACCATGTTGATAGTCTCTATAACTGATCTCTACAGCTTGTTGTGTTGGTATGTGGACTAGGCGTTGGTATGTGACTAAACGTTGGTATGTGGACTAGACGTTGGTATGTGGACTAGACGTTGGTATGTGGACTAGACGTTGGTATGTGGATTAGATGTTGGTATGTGGACTAGACGTTCAGATCACCATGTTGATAGTCTCTATAACTGATCTCTACAGCTGGTTGTGTTGGTATGTGGACTAGATGTTGGTATGTGGACTAGATGTTGGTATGTGGACTAGACGTTCAGATCAGAGTGTCTGAAAGGACAAGAGGCCGAAGACGTTCATGTTCACTGGGTGTGCAGGATTTTGTTCCAGCCCTTCACTAACATACCTGTTTCCAATGATGAACTAATCATGGTCATTCAGTCTGGTGGGACAGGTGTATCTGAAGCTGATGTGTTTCACAGCAGGGCTGGAATGAAAGCCTGCACCCCCCCCTGTGGCTCGTCAGGACCAGCGTGGGGTTTAGCCTAACAGCTAATCGACAGAGTGACAGAGGAGAGAGCACGACGACAACACAACAGGAAACTAACTTCACTGTACCCTAGGGAAAGGAAATGCTTGGCTCAGTCTCTTACACCTTATATAAACAACCCTGTACTAAAATAAACTAACTAGAAACAATTAGGAGACAGGAAAGAGGTGGATAGACTGGTCTGTCCTCTGACTAGCTAGGCTAACAACATATAACTAGCTAGTAGCTACCCTGCAGAACAGCTAGGCTAACAACATGTACCTAGCTAGTAGCTACCCTGCAGAACAGCTAGGCTAACAACATGTACCTAGCTAGTAGCTACCCTGCAGAACAGCTAGGCTAACAACATGTAACCAGCTAGCAGTTACCCTGCAGAACAGCTAGGCTAACAACATGTAACTAGCTAGTAGCTACCCTGCAGAACAGCTAGGCTAACAACATGTAACTAGCTAGTAGCTACCCTGCAGAACAGCTAGGCTAACAACATGTAACTAGCTAGTAGCTACTCTGTGTTGGGGACCCGGCTGTGGCTGTCTAAGACAGGAGATAAGTTAACTCTGCTACTGAGACCCACCCCTGACTCAAACCCTGCCCGATGATCAACTGTATCACTCCAACCAGTAAAAACAACCCATTGGCCTGGTGTGGGCACACTGCCCCCCGGCTCCATTGGTTCTCCCACCAGAGTTCAGCGGGTCAATTCTGTTCCATTTCCTCAATTAAAAAGGAAGTAGGCCTAAAAACTTAAGAATTCTAATTTTTTTTTTAAACGTAATTTCCTTGATTTCTCACGTGCTCTTTCCTCACCACCTTCTCAAAACCAATTGAATGATGTTGTCTCAGGGGGGACATCTAAACGATGTCAAAAGCACAATTGAATGACACTGGGCCAAGGGGCCGGGCTGCCTGGGAAACGGCCAGGTAAAACACAAGAGCTGACACTGGGCCAAGGCTGCCGGGCTGAGCCGGGGGCCAAGGCTGCCGGGCTGAGCCGGGGCCAAGGCTGCCGGGCTGAGCCGGGGGCCAAGGCTGCCGGGCTGAGCCGGGGTCCAAGGCTGCCGGGCTGAGCCGGGGGCCAAGGCTGCCGGGCTGAGCCGGGGGCCAAGGCTGCCGGGCTGAGCCGGGGGCCAAGGCTGCCGGGCTGAGCCGGGGGCCAAGGCTACTTGCGTTACCACGGAAACCCCCAAGATAATAGCAGTATTGTGTTGTTGTTCTTCTAAAATGATTCAGACCACAACAACAGAACATCTAACCCGAGGCAGAGAATCTATTGGCTCTTCAGAGGGCCAAAAGGGGAGGGTTCAAATAGAGGACAGCCAATAGTGTCAGTCCTGGTAGATTAGACATCAATATCAACAGAATTCTAAAAACTGGGTATTATGTTGATGTGTATTATTATTTTACCTCTTTTTAACTAGGCAAGTCAGTTAAGAACAAATTCTCAATTCTTTGTTTACTGAGGGTGCTATCCTCAGATAATAGCAATCGTTGGCTTTCGCCGTAAAGCATTTTTGAAATCTGACATATTGGCTGGATTGACAACAAGTGTAGCTTTAATTTGGCGCTCTGCATTTTCACTGGATGTTGGCCAGTGAAAAGGTTAAGAGATTTTAAGAACAAATTCTTATTTTCAATGACGGCCTAGGAGGGTTAACTGGGTTAACTAGCTGCCTGTTCAGGGGGCAGAACGACAGATTTGTACCTTGTCAACTCGGGGATTTCAACTTGTAACCTTTCGGTTACAAGTCCACCGCTCTAACCACTAGGCTACGCTGCCGCCCCAAATGATGTTGATGATGTCTAAAAATAGGTTCTTACCTGTTGACCAGCCCCTGTATCTTAGCCTCCGTCCACTTCACTCTCTCTCGCGCTCTTCCATCCACTGTTCTGTCTTCTATGGGCTGGTTCCCTGTAGAGGCAGAGTGGGGAGGGAGACGTTAGGTCTATTTACACCACACAAGGGCCTTGTGTTCCTGGGGTCGGGCCTTGTGTTCCTCCGACTATTGGGTCCTGTCTCTGGGGCTCCTGACCAGAACATGTTTCTATTCCGTAATAGGGTGCGCCCGCCCCCTACGTAGCACCCCCTACGTAGTGCACCCCCCTACGTAGTGCACCCCGCCCCCCTACGTGGTGCACCCCCCCCTACGTGGTGCACCCCGCCCCCTACGTGGTGCACCCCGCCCCCTACGTAGTGCACCCCGCCCCTACGTGAGTGCACCCCGCCCCCTCGTAGTGCACCCCCCCACGTCCCGCCCCTACGTAGTGCACCCCGCCCCCTACGTAGTGAACCGCCCCTACGTAGTGCACCCCGCCCCTACGTGTGCCCCACCCCCTACGTAGTGCACCCCACCCCCTACGTGGTGCCCACCCCCTACGTGGTGCACCCCACCCCTACGTAGTGCACCCCACCAACTACGTAGTGCCCCCACCCCCTACGTGGTGCACCCCACCCCCTACGTGGTGCACCCCACCCCCTACGTGAGTGCACCCCACCCCTACGTAGTGCACCCCATCAACTACGTAGTGCACCCCACCCCTACGTAGTGCACCCCACCCCCTACGTAGTGCACCCCACCCCCTACGTAGTACACCCCTACGTAGTGCACCCCACCCCTACGTGGTGCACCCCACCCCTACGAGTGCACCCCCCCCCCTACGTAGTGCACCCTACCCCCTATGTAAGGTATTGCTACTTTAGTCAGGCTCCGATGCTTGGTTCGGGGTTGGAGCCTTGTTTAAATAACGATTAATCCGTTTTCAGTCTAACCCCGTCTCTGCCTATAAAGAGGAGAGTTGGAGAGACGAGGTCTTTCTGGAGAAGCAGGTCGAGTGGGGAACTCAAAGTTTGTTGACTTCATGAGAATGACCTCACTCTGTGTTTAACTGGTCATGTCTAGACTGTCACCCTGAGTAGTAAGATTATCACACTGAGGAATGACCTCACTCTGTGTTTAACTGGTCAGGTCTAGACTGTCAGCTAGTGGTAGATTATCCACTGAGAATGACCTCACTCTGTGTTTAACTGGA
>NW_024608374.1:22500-59815 GCF_018296145.1 Oncorhynchus tshawytscha | reverse complement strand
TGCACAGTAAAGGTTGATACAGTCATTACAATGTACAGGGTATTATACTGGGAATTCTACTGATAATGCACAGTAAAGGTTGATACAATCATTACAATGTACAGGGTATTATACTGGGAATTCTACTGATAATGCACAGTAAAGGTTGATACAGTCATTACAATGTACAGGGTATTCATACTGGGATTCTGACAGAATTCTACTGATAATGCACAGTAAAGGTTGATACAGTCATTACAATGTACAGGGTATTATACTGGGAATTCTACTGATAATGCACAGTAAAGGTTGATACAGCCATTACAATGTACAGGGTATTATACTGGGAATTCTACTGATAATGCACAGTAAAGGTTGATACAGTCATTACAATGTACAGGGTATTATTCTGAGAATTCTACTGATAATGCACAGTAAAGGTTGATACAATCATTACAATGTACAGGGTATTATTCTGAGAATTCTACTGATAATGCACAGTAAAGGTTGATACAATCATTACAATGTACAGGGTATTATACTGGGAATTCTACTGATAATGCACAGTAAAGGTTGATACAGCCATTACAATGTACAGGGTATTATACTGGGAATTCTACTGATAATGCACAGTAAAGGTTGATACAGTCATTACAATGTACAGGGTATTATACTGGGAATTCTACTGATAATGCACAGTAAAGGTTGATACAGTCATTACAATGTACAGGGTATTATACTGGGAATTCTACTGATAATGCACAGTAAAGGTTGATACAGTCATTACAATGTACAGGGTATTATACTGGGAATTCTACTGATAATGCACAGTAAAGGTTGATACAGTCATTACAATGTACAGGGTATTATACTGGGAATTCTACTGATAATGCACAGTAAAGGTTGATACAGTCATTACAATGTACAGGGTATTATACTGGGAATTCTACTGATAATGCACAGTAAAGGTTGATACAGTCATTACAATGTACAGGGTATTATACTGGGAATTCTACTGATAATGCACAGTAAAGGTTGATACAATCATTACAATGTACAGGGTATTATACTGGGAATTCTACTGATAATGCACAGTAAAGGTTGATACAGTCATTACAATGTACAGGGTATTATTCTGAGAATTCTACTGATAATGCACAGTAAAGGTTGATACAGCCATTACAATGTACAGGGTATTATACTGGGAATTCTACTGATAATGCACAGTAAAGGTTGATACAGTCATTACAATGTACAGGGTATTATACTGGGAATTCTACTGATAATGCACAGTAAAGGTTGATACAGTCATTACAATGTACAGGGTATTATTCTGAGAATTCTACTGATAATGCACAGTAAAGGTTGATACAGTCATTACAATGTACAGGGTATTATTCTGAGAATTCTACTGATAATGCACAGTAAAGGTTGATACAGTCATTCCAATGTACAGGGTATTATTCTGAGAATTCTACTGATAATGCACAGTAAAGGTTGATACAATCAAGGTTGAAGGTTGATACGCCATCTACAAATGGTTTGTAAGCAGACAGTAAATTGTATTTACATATATCATACCTCATTTATAAATAGACTAAGAAATCATACATTATTAAGAAAGGAATAGCTGAAATATTTACTTAGTCAGCTGTTTATAAAAATCTAACGTCAGTTATTGACTATCCTAATATTCTGCCAAAAACGTGATAACTAAGGTCAGTAGGTCTATTTGAAGATGAGAATAAACATAACTCATGACTTTAAAACATTTAGCAGCGCGAGGATTATACTGAGCAAAACCCAGTAGCCTAATTGCAACATAAAATACATTTCTATTTCATTTGAGTGCTTCTTTCAATGCCGCGCTATAGAACAACTCGCTCATTAGTGATGATGAAAGTGGCACTGCTGTTTATTCCGTCGCGTGTAAACTGCAACTCTCACTACTTGCGTTGAAGTAAATATAAATAAATAACCGGCAATAATTACAAAACATTTGCCTGTATTAAAAAACGTTGCTCCTATAAAAAAAAAATGGTTTATCAACTCGTATATTAACAGGCCAAAATACTGGACGATAACTTACCCCGATCAAGACACAGACGAAAATGAACGTCCGTTTTACGCAGATATGTATTCTTCCCATTTCTATATTTGGTTATAATAAAAACAACAGTTTGGATAAGCAGTTCACTTCTGAGTTGGTCTTGCTGAAGCCCAAGATCTTTAAGTCCAGAAAATAGATTGTCCGATTCCTTTAACTGTTTCTTCTTCTTCTCAACATGAGAGTGTGTTGACATGCTGCTGAATGGTGTTTTGTGACATTGGAGGGACTAGCATGACCATTGTGTCACTGATGGTTAGAGCTTAGGCAGGCATAAAGGGAGGGACTTGACTTATATTTTCTTTAAATGGGCTCTCCCGGAAGTTAGAGAGAGATGTGAAACCAGGCAGTAAGATTTGTGGCCAGTTGTCCTGAGAAAACGGCAACCAGTGGAGCACAAACAACATTGTGAACGTTGATCTGTTTATTTATCTTCCCCCACTATTCCTACTACAACTATTTGCTCATTAAAACCCTGGACATATATGATAATATAACTCTTAAAATGTCTGTATCTTTATGAAACCTTTGTGTTGTTTACTGTTTATTTATAATAGTTTGTTGTTGATGTTGTTTTTTGTTTCTTCTCACTTTCTTTATTGTTTATTTCACTTGCTTTGGCAAAATGTAAACATATGTTTCCCATGCCAACAACACCCCTTTAAAGAGAGAGAGAGAATTAAGAACTCATAAAGCACTTATTGTCTGCTCTTCTATCTGTTGTCTTGGCAGAACAAAGCATCTACTTCAGGAACTCAGACTCCAGAGGTCCAGTCCAGAGCAAGGAGGCCTGAGTGAACATGAAATCACATAATCAGCCATTTCTGGACAACTATGACCTCACCACTTGCGTCCAAAATGGCACCCTATTCCCTAGTGCTCTATAGGCCCTGGTCAAAAAGTAGTGCACTATATAGGGAATAGAGTGCTATTTGAGAAGCAACCCCATTGGGTCTCTAGGAATCCAGAGAAGGGCCAAGTGTTAAGCAATGTCAATGTCAATGTGACCCCACAAAACATCTGGAGCACATTATGTACAGAGGAAGATAGTAATGGAACAGACTCAAGCATATGATAGTAATGGAACAGACTCAAGCATATGATAGTAACAGAACAGACTCAAGCATATGATAGTAATGGAACAGACTCAAGCATATGATAGTAACGGAACAGACTCAAGCATATGATAGTAACAGAACAGACTCAAGCATATGATAGTAACAGAACAGACTCAAGCATATGATAGTAATGGAACAGACTCAAGCATATGATAGTAACAGAACAGACTCAAGCATATGATAGTAATGGAACAGACTCAAGCATATGATAGTAACGGAACAGACTAAAGCATATGATAGTAACAGAACAGATTCAAGCATATGATAGTAACGGAACAGACTCAAGCATATGATAGTAAAGGAACAGACTCAAGCATATGATAGCAATGGAACAGACTCAAGCATATGATAGTAACGGAACAGACTGAAGCATATGATAGTAACGGAACAGACTCAAGCATATGATAGCAATGGAACAGACTCAAGCATATGATAGTAACGGAACAGACTGAAGCATATGATAGTAACGGAACAGACTCAAGCATATGATAGTAACGGAACAGACTCAAGCATATGATAGTAACGGAACAGACTCAAGCATATGATAGTAACGGAACAGACTGAAGCATATGATAGTAACGGAACAGACTCAAGCATATGATAGTAACGGAACAGACTCAAGCATATGATAGTAACAGAACAAGCATATTCCCCATTCACAGGAAAAGGATGTACGAATGAAGGATAAGGGAGCGTACGAATTTTATAATATGTTTGAGATATAATCAAATCACATTTCATTTGTCACATACATGTGTATAGTAGATGTTATTGCGGGTGTAGCGAAATGCTTGTGTTTCTAGCTCCAACAGTGCAGTAATATCTAACTGGTAATATCTAACAATATACACAATCTAAAGTAAAGGGATGGAATTAAGAATATATAAATATTTGGACAAGCAATGTCAGAGCTGCATAGACTAAGATACAGTAGAATAGGACAGAATAAGATGCTGGAGAGTAACTGTTCCTTTCTGGGTAACAGATTAGTTCAACAACTACGTAACTGAGCACATACAGTATGTCCAGTTGTTTCCTGTGAGGTCTTGATTGTCAACATGACACTCAACACTGAAGAGGGTCTTGTTTTGGAAACATCCTTCCTAATTCACATTAGTAATCACTGAAATAACACATCAACGGTAAATTGTCTGAAGCTATCACCACTCCACTTATGATATCACTGGTTACATGAACCAATGAATGGAGGTGGGAAGGAAGCGTGGATTGTATAGTAGTTGGAAATGTCCCAAGTGTTTACCCGTGACAGGCCCCGTAGTACTAACTGTCACCACTAGAGGGGGTGTGTAGACGGTGACGGCTGTGTTCGGTGCTGTGTTTACATCTGCGTGCTGTTGACGTGGAAGAGACACAGAAGAAAGATGGCGGCGCCCTCTGCAGAGCAGCAAAACGGCCAAAGTGATGAATCTGATCTACAAAGCCCTATATCGACAAATGATGAAGACTCCGAAACAGGATTGGGTGATGGAGCTCTCCCCGTCTATCTTGTCGACTTGATAGAGAAAGAAATCGGAGTGGATCTGAAGTCGCTGAAGAAAGTTAGCGCGCTCCTGGAGAAACTGACAGCGGAAAACAAGTTGCTGGAGGAGCAGGTAGTTAGCAAGCGCGTTGTTAACTTCATGTTGCACACTCAAATCAGCTTTCAATGCTGTATCAATTATTGCATGAAAAATAATAGAATCGTTAATAATGCGAGTATTATTCTGCCCCTTGCTAGTTAATGTAAGTAATACAAACATGATCTATAGCTAACCTTTGCTAGCTAGTTTAAGGGCGTGCATTTCCCTTGCTGACAGGTCTTCCTCCACCCACCTTCTCAGGTTCTGACGGTGTCCAGTTCGGTGCCGCTGCGGGTGTCAGCAGCGCTGTCTGCTGCCGAGGAGTCCCGTGTGTCTCTGGAAGGTTTGCTCCAGAGGGAGAGGGTCCTGTCCAACACCCTGATACAGCACCTGCAGGGCGCCCAGTCCTGGGCAGACAGCCTGGGACGGACCCTGGAACAGCTGGACAACACAGAGAAACACATGAAATACCTGCAGTGTCTATCACGCATTGAAGAACTCAGGTGAGCAACAGTATTATTATTTTCTTGTTCTTCTTCTTGTAGTTGGACAATATATTTTCATCTTCTTGCAGTTGGACAATATATTTTCATCTTCTTGCAGTTGGACAATATATTTGACACTATTCAAAGATAGGATCCTGATTGGAATACACACACACACACAAAATGGTATCCTACTGTATGTTATGTTGTTCCGCTAACTGTTGTTCTCTCCTCCCACAGTGACAGCATCCAGCAGTGTCTGATCACCAACAGTATATGGGAGGCAGTGGTGGCGGTGGGCAGTATGGCCCGTCTAGATGTGGGCCTAAAGCAGTCTGGCTGCTCTCATCTCCAGGCCTTCCTCAGAGAGACACTATGCTTCTGGCACAAGATCATTAAGGACAGACTGGCTGGGTATGTGTGTCTGAGTGGGTCAGACAGGGCAGGCAGTGTGTTGCGTTAGCGGGCCGGGCCGGAGCAGAAGGACTGGCGATGGAGAACTCTGTGCTAGTTATTAGGATCTCTGTTTAGATCAGTGGTCAGAAACCCTGGTCCTGGAGAGCAACTGGCCATGCAGGCCTTTGTTCCAGCCTGGCACTAACCCATCTAATTCAGTCTAAATGATTAGTTGACCAGGTGTATTTGTGTTGGGCCAGAACAAGTAAGAGAGACACGGTAGCTCTCCAGGACCGTCCTTGGTGATTCACAGTTATTATGATGATCCAAAGTCAAGCTACCTCAGACCCGAATGTGATTTTTAACTCCTCCTCCTCCTCCTCCTCCTCTGTCTGGCAGTGATTTTGAGGAGTTGCTGATCCAGCTCCACTGGCCGTTCATCTCTCCTCCCACCCAGTCTCTCTCCACCCCTGCCAACGCTCAGGAGCTCCACAGCCAGCTGGAGCTACTGGTGGCCCAGCTCCTGTCTCTACAGACCTCGTATCCTTCACCCTAATATAGTGTTATCAGAGTCGAAGACATACGCACTAGCACTATCGTCTGTTATACATACACTGTTATAGACACTACTAGGTTATACGCACACTGTTCTAGACACTATTAGGTTATAGACAGAACTGGGTTGTAGACAGGACTGGGTTATAGACACTTCTAGGTTATACACACTACTGGGTTATAGACAGGACTGGGTTATACACACTACTGGGTTATAGACAGGACTGGGTTATACACACTACTGGGTTATAGACAGGACTGGGTTATACACACTACTGGGTTATAGACAGGACTGGGTTATACACACTACTGGGTTATAGACAGGACTGGGTTATACACACTACTGGGTTATAGACAGGACTGGGTTGTAGACAAGACTGGGTTGTAGACAGGACTGGGTTGTAGACAGGACTGGGTTGTAGACAGGACTGGGTTGTAGACAGGACTGAGTTGTAGACAGGCCTGGGTTATAGACAGGACTGGGTTGTAGACACTACTGGGTTGTAGACAGTACTGGGTTGTAGACACTACTGGGTTGTAGACAGTACTGGGTTATAGACAGGACTGGGTTATAGACAGGACTAAGTTATACACACTACTGGGTTGTAGACAGGACTGGGTTGTAGACAGGACTGGGTTATAGACAAGACTGGGTTGTAGACAGGACTGGGTTGTAGACAGGACTGGGTTATAGACACTACTACGTTATAGACAGGACTGGGTTATAGACACTACTAGGTTATAGACAGGACTGGGTTATAGACAGGACTGGGTTATAGACAGGACTGGGTTGTAGACAGGACTGGGTTATAGACACTACTAGGTTATAGACAGGACTGGGTTATAGACAGGACTGGGTTGTAGACAGGACTGGGTTATAGACACTACTAGGTTATAGACAGGACTGGGTTGTAGACAGGACTGGGTTATAGACAGGACTGGGTTATAGATACTACTAGGTAATAGACACTACTGGGTTATAGACAGGACTGGGTTATAGACACTACTAGGTTATAGACACTACTGGGTTATAGACACTACTGGGTTATAGACACTACTAGGTTATAGACAGGACTGGGTTGTAGACAGGACTGGGTTATAGACACTACTAGGTTATAGACAGGACTGGGTTATAGACAGGACTGGGTTATAGACAGGACTGGGTTATAGACAGGACTGGGTTAAAGACACTACTAGGTTATAGACAGGACTGGGTTATAGACACTACTAGGTTATAGACAGGACTGGGTTGTAGACAGGACTGGGTTGTAGACAGGACTGGGTTGTAGACAGGACTGGGTTGTAGACAGGACTGGGTTATAGACACTACTAGGTTATAGACAGGACTGGGTTGTAGACAGGACTGGGTTGTAGACAGGACTGGGTTATAGACACTACTAGGTTATAGACAGGACTGGGTTATAGACACTACTAGGTTATAGACAGGACTGGGTTATAGACAGGACTGGGTTATAGACAGGACTGGGTTATAGACAGGCCTGGGTTATAGACAGGACTGGGTTATAGACACTTCTAGGTTATAGACACTACTGGGTTATAGACACTACTAGGTTATAGACACTACACTACTAGGTTATAGACAGGACTGGGTTATAGACAGGACTGGGTTATAGACAGGTTATAGACAGGACTGGGTTATAGACAGGACTGGGTTATAGACAGGACTGGGTTAGACAGGACTGGGTTATAGACAGGACTGGGTTATAGACAGGACTGGGTTATAGACAGGACTGGGTTATAGACACTACTGGTTATAGAGACAGGACTGGGTTATAGACAGGACTGGGTTATAGACAGGACTGGGTTATAGACAGGACTGGGTTATAGACAGGACTGGGTTATAGACAGGACTGGGTTATAGACAGGACTGGGACACTATAGACACTACTGGGTTATAGACACTACTGGGTTATAGACACTACTAGGTTATAGACAGGACTGGGTTATAGACACTGGGTTATAGACAGGACTAGGGTATAGACAGGACTGGGTTATAGACAGGACTGGGTTATAGACAGGACTGGGTTATAGACACTACTAGGTTATAGACACTACTGGGTTATAGACAGGACTGGGTTATAGACAGGACTGGGTTATAGACACTACTAGGTTATAGACAGGACTGGGTTATAGACAGGACTGGGTTATAGACAGGACTGGGTTATAGACACTACTAGGTTATAGACAGGACTGGGTTATAGACAGGACTGGGTTATAGACAGGACTGGGTTATAGACAGGACTGGGTTATAGACACTACTGGGTTATAGACAGGACTGGGTTATAGACAGGACTGGGTTATAGACACTACTGGTTATAGACACTACTGGGTTATAGACAGGACTGGGTTATACTGGATAGACACTACTACTGGGTTATAGACAGGACTGGGTTATAGACAGGACTGGGTTATAGACACTACTGGGTTATAGACAGGACTGGGTTATAGACAGGACTGGGTTATAGACACTACTGGGTTATAGACAGGACTGGGGTTATAGACAGGACTGGGTTATAGACAGGACTGGGTTATAGACAGGACTGGGTTATAGACATTATAGACACTACTAGGTTATAGACAGGACTGGGTTATACTGGGTTATAGACAGGACTGGGTTATAGACACTACTAGGTTATAGACAGGACTGGGTTATAGACACTACTAGGTTATAGACACTACTGGGTTATAGACAGGACTGGGTTATAGACACTGGGTTATAGACAGGACTGGTTATAGACAGGACTGGGTTATAGACAGGACTGGGTTATAGACAGGACTGGGTTGTAGACAGGACTGGGTTATAGACAGGACTGGGTTATAGACTATAGACAGGACTGGGTTATAGACAGGACTGGGTTATAGACAGGACTGGGTTATAGACAGGACTGGGTTATAGACACTACTGGGGTTATAGACAGGACTGGGTTATAGACAGGACTGGGTTATAGACACTTATAGACAGGACTGGGTTATAGACACTACTGGGTTATAGACAGGACTGGGTTATAGACAGGACTGGGTTATAGACACTACTGGGTTATAGACACTACTGGGTTATAGACACTACTGGTTATAGACACTACTGGGTTATAGACACTACTAGGTTATAGACAGGACTGGGTTATAGACAGGACTGGGTTATAGACACTACTGGTTATAGACAGGACTGGGTGGGTTATAGACAGGACTGGGTTATAGACACTACTAGGTTATAGGACTGGGTTACAGGACTGGGTTAGGACTGGGTTATAGACAGGACTGGGTTATAGACACTACTAGGTTATAGACAGGACTGACAGGACTTATAGACAGGACTGGGTTATAGACACTACTGGTTATAGACAGGACTGGGTTATAGACAGGACTGGGTTATAGACAGGACTGGGTTATAGACACTAGACAGGACTGGGTAGGTTATAGACAGGACTGGGTTATAGACAGGACTGGGTTATAGACAGGACTGGGTTATAGACACTACTAGGTTATAGACACTGGGTTATAGACACTACTGGTTATAGACACTACTGGGTTATAGACACTACTAGGTTATAGACAGGACTGGGTTATAGACAGGACTGGGTTATAGACAGGACTAGGTTATAGACAGGACTGGGTTATAGACACTACTAGGTTATAGACAGGACTGGGTTATAGACACTACTGGGTTATAGACAGGACTGGGTTATAGACAGGACTGGGTTATAGACACTACTAGGTTATAGACAGGACTGGGTTATAGACACTACTAGGTTATAGACAGGACTGGGTTATAGACACTACTAGGTTATAGACAGGACTGGGTTATAGACACTACTAGGTTATAGACACTACTAGGTTATAGACAGGACTGGGTTATAGACACTACTAGGTTATAGACAGGACTGCGTTATAGACAGGACTGGGTTATAGACAGGACTGGGTTGTAGACAGGACTGGGTTATAGACACTACTGGGTTAGACAGGACTGGGTTATAGACACTACTGGGTTATAGACAGGACTGGGTTATAGACAGGACTGGGTTATAGACAGGACTGGGTTATAGACAGGACTGGGTTATAGACAGGACTGGGTTATAGACACTACTGGGTTATAGACAGGACTGGGTTATAGACACTACTGGGTTATAGACAGGACTGGGTTATAGACACTACTGGGTTATAGACACTACTTATAGACAGGACTGGGTTATAGACACTACTGGGTTATAGACAGGACTGGGTTATAGACACTACTAGGTTATAGACACTACTGGGTTATAGACACTACTGGGTTATAGACACTACTAGGTTATAGACAGGACTGGGTTGTAGACAGGACTGGGTTATAGACACTACTAGGTTATAGACAGGACTGGGTTATAGACAGGACTGGGTTAAAGACACTACTAGGTTATAGACAGGACTGGGTTATAGACACTACTAGGGTATAGACAGGACTGGGTTGTAGACAGGACTGGGTTGTAGACAGGACTGGGTTGTAGACAGGACTGGGTTATAGACACTACTAGGTTATAGACAGGACTGGGTTATAGACAGGACTGGATAGACAGGACTGGGTTATAGACAGGACTGGGTTATAGACAGGACTGGTTATAGACACTACTGGGTTATAGACAGGACTGGGTTATAGACACTACTGGGTTATAGACACTACTGGGTTATAGACAGGACTGGGTTATAGACAGGACTACTAGGTTATAGACAGGACTGGGTTATAGACAGGACTGGGTTATAGACACTACTGGGTTATAGACAGGACTGGGTTATAGACACTGGTTATAGACAGGACTGGGTTATAGGGACTGGGTTATAGACAGGACTGGGTTATAGACAGGACTGGGTTATAGACACTGGGTTATAGACAGGACTGGGTTATAGACACTTAGGTTATAGACAGGACTGGGTTAGGACTGGGTTATAGACACTACTGGGTTATAGACAGGACTGGGTTATAGACACTACTAGGGACTTATAGACACTACTGGGTTATAGACAGGACTGGGTTATAGACAGGACTGGGTTATAGACAGGACTGGGTTATAGACACTACTAGGTTATAGACAGGACTGGGTTATAGACACTACTGGTTATAGACAGGACTGGGTGGGTTATAGACAGGACTGGGTTATAGACAGGACTGGGTTATAGACAGGACTGGGACACTTATAGACAGGACTGGGTTATAGACAGGACTGGGTTATAGACAGGACTGGGTTATAGACACTACTAGGACTATAGACAGGACTATAGACAGGACTGGGTTATAGACAGGACTGGGTTATAGACAGGACTGGTTATAGGTTATAGACAGGACTGGGTTATAGACAGGACTGGGTTAGGGTTACTGGGTTATAGACAGGACTGGGTTATAGACACTACTGGGTTATAGACACTACTGGGTTACTGGGTTATAGACACTACTAGGTTATAGACAGGACTTATAGGGTTTATAGACAGGACTGGGTTATAGACAGGACTGGGTTATAGACAGGACTGGGTTATAGACAGGACTGGGTTATAGACAGGACTTATAGACAGGGTTATAGACAGGACTGGGTTATAGACAGGACTGGGTTATAGACAGGACTGGGTTATAGACAGGACTGGGTTATAGACAGGACTGGGTTATAGACAGGACTGGGTTATAGACAGGACTGGGTTATAGACAGGACTGGGTTATAGACAGGACTGGGTTATAGACAGGACTGGGTTATAGACAGGACTGGGTTATAGACAGGACTGGGTTATAGACAGGACTGGGTTATAGACACTACTGGGTTATAGACAGGACTGGGTTATAGACAGGACTGGGTTATAGACACTACTGGACACTACTGGGTTATAGACAGGACTGGGTTATAGACAGGACTGGGTTATAGACAGGACTGGGTTATAGACACTACTGGGTTATAGACACTACTAGGTTATAGACAGGACTGGGTTATAGACACTACTAGGTTATAGACAGGACTGGGTTATAGACACTACTGGGTTATAGACAGGACTGGGTTATAGACACTACTAGGTTATAGACAGGACTGGGTTATAGACAGGACTGGAGACAGGGTTACACTGGGTTACTAGGTTATAGACACTGGGTTATAGACACTACTGGGTTATAGACAGGACTGGGTTATAGACAGGACTGGGTTATAGACAGGACTGGGTTATAGACAGGACTGGGTTATAGACAGGACTGGGTTATAGACAGGACTGGGTTATAGACAGGACTGGGTTATAGACAGGACTGGGTTATAGACAGGACTGGGTTAGGTTATAGACAGGACTGGGTTATAGACAGGACTGGGTTATAGACAGGACTAGGTTATAGACAGGACTGGGTTATAGACAGGACTGGGTTATAGACAGGACTGGGTTATAGACACTACTGGGTTATAGACACTACTGGGTTATAGACAGGACTGGGTTATAGACACTACTGGGTTATAGACACTACTGGGTTATAGACACTACTAGGTTATAGACACTACTGGGTTATAGACACTACTGGGTTATAGACACTACTAGGTTATAGACAGGACTGGGTTATAGACAGGACTGGGTTATAGGGTTACTGGGTTATAGACAGGACTGGTTATAGACAGGACTGGGTTATAGACAGGACTGGGTTATAGACAGGACTGGGTTACTAGGTTATAGACAGGACTGGGTTATACACTACTAGACAGGACAGGACTGGGTTATAGACAGGACTGGGTTATAGACAGGACTGGGTTATAGACAGGACTGGGTTATAGACAGGACTGGGTTATAGACAGGACTGGGTTATAGACAGGACTGGGTTATAGACAGGACTGGGTTATAGACACTACTAGGTTATAGACACTACTGGGTTATAGACAGGACTGGGTTATAGACAGGACTGGGTTATAGACAGGACTGGGTTATAGACAGGACTGGGTTATAGACACTACTAGGTTATAGACACTACTGGGTTATAGACAGGACTGGGTTATAGACAGGACTGGGTTATAGACAGGACTGGTTATAGACACTACTAGGTTATAGACAGGACTGGGTTATAGACACTACTAGGTTATAGACAGGACTGGGTTATAGACAGGACTGGGTTATAGACAGGACTGGGTTATAGACAGGACAGGACTGGGTTATAGACAGGACTGGGTTATAGACACTACTAGGTTATAGACACTGGTTATAGACACTACTGGTTATAGACAGGACTGGGTTATAGACAGGACTGGACAGTTATAGACACTACTAGGTTATAGACAGGACTGGGTTATAGACAGGACTGGTTATAGACACTACAGGACTGGGTTATAGACACTACTAGGTTATAGACAGGACTGGGTTATAGGACTGGGGTTATAGACAGGACTGGGTTATAGACAGACAGGACTGGGTTATAGACAGGACTGGGTTATGGGTTATAGACAGGACTGGGTTATAGACAGGACTGGGTTATAGACAGGACTGGGTTATAGACAGGACTATAGACAGGACTGGGTTATAGACAGGACTGGGTTATAGACACACTACTAGGTTATAGACAGGACTGGGTTATAGACAGGACTGGGTTATAGACAGGACTGGGTTATAGATACTACTAGGTAATAGACACTACTGGGTTATAGACAGGACTGGGTTATAGACACTACTAGGTTATAGACACTACTGGGTTATAGACACTACTGGGTTATAGACACTACTGGGTTATAGACACTACTAGGTTATAGACAGGACTGGGTTGTAGACAGGACTGGGTTATAGACACTACTAGGTTATAGACAGGACTGGGTTATAGACAGGACTGGGTTAAAGACACTACTAGGTTATAGACAGGACTGGGTTATAGACAGGACTGGGTTATAGACAGGACTGGGTTATAGACAGGACTGGGTTATAGACAGGACTGGTTATAGAGACAGGACTGGTTATAGACAGGACTGGGTTATAGACAGGACTGGGTTATAGACAGGACTGGGTTATAGACAGGACTGGGTTATAGACAGGACTGGGTTATAGACAGGACTGGGTTATAGACAGGACTGGGTTATAGACAGGACTGGGTTATAGACACTACTGGGTTATAGACAGGACTGGGTTATAGGACTTATAGACAGGACTGGGTTATAGACACTACTGGGTTATAGACAGGACTGGGTTATAGACAGGACTGGGTTATAGACACTACTGGGTTATAGACACTACTGGGTTATAGACAGGACTGGGTTATAGACAGGACTGGGTTATAGACAGGACTGGGTTATAGACACTACTAGGTTATAGACAGGACTGGGTTATAGACACTACTAGGTTATAGACAGGACTGGGTTATAGACAGGACTGGGTTAGACAGGACTGATAGACACTACTGGGTTATAGACAGGACTGGGTTATAGACAGGACTAGACAGGTTATAGACAGGACTGGGTTATAGACAGGACTGGGTTATAGACAGGACTGGGTTATAGACACTTATATAGACAGGACTGGGTTATAGACACTACTGGGTTATAGACAGGACTACTAGGTTATAGACAGGACTGGGTTATAGTTACTAGGTTATAGACAGGACTGGGTTATAGACAGGACTGGGTTATAGACAGGACTGGGTTGGGTTATAGACAGGACTAGACAGGACTGACAGGTTATAGACACTACTAGGTTATAGACAGTTATAGACACTACTAGGTTATAGACAGGACTGGGTTATAGACAGGACTGGGTTATAGACAGGACTGGGTTATAGACAGGACTGGGTTATAGACAGGACTGGGTTATAGACAGGACTGGGTTATAGACAGGACTGGGTTATAGACACTACTAGGTTATAGACACTACTGGGTTATAGACACTACTGGGTTATAGACACTACTGGGTTATAGACACTACTGGGTTATAGACACTACTGGGTTATAGACACTACTGGGTTATAGACAGACACTACTAGGTTATAGACACTACTGGGTTATAGACAGGACTGGGTTATAGACAGGACTGGGTTATAGACAGGACTGGGTTATAGACAGGACTGGGTTATACTAGGGACTGGGTTAAAGACACTACTAGGTTATAGACAGGACTGGGTTATAGACACTACTAGGGTTATAGACAGGACTGGGTATAGACAGGACTGGGTTGTAGACAGGACTGGGTTGACACTAGACAGGACTGGGTTGTAGACAGGACTGGGTTATAGACAGGACAGGGACTGGGTTATAGACAGGACTGGACTGGGTTAGACACTAGACAGGACTGGGTTATAGACAGGACTGGGTTATAGACACTACTGGTTATAGACAGGACTGGGTTATAGACAGGACTGGGTTATAGACAGGACTGGGTTATAGACAGGACTGGGTTTATAGACACTACTGGGTTATAGACACTACTGGGTTATAGACACTACTAGGTTATAGACAGGACTGGACAGGACTTTATAGACACTACTAGGTTATATAGACACTACTATAGGGACTGGGTTATAGACACTACTGGGTTATAGACACTACTGGGTTATAGACAGGACTGGGTTATAGACACTACTAGGTTATAGACAGGACTGGGTTATAGACAGGACTGGGTTATAGACACTACTAGGTTATAGACAGGACTGGGTTATAGACACTACTAGGTTATAGACAGGACTGGGTTATAGACACTACTAGGTTATAGACACTACTAGGTTATAGACAGGACTGGGTTATAGACACTACTAGGTTATAGACAGGACTGCGTTATAGACAGGACTGGGTTATAGACAGGACTGGGTTGTAGACAGGACTGGGTTGTAGACAGGACTGGGTTATAGACACTACTAGGTTATAGACAGGACTGGGTTATAGACAGGACTGGGTTGTAGACAGGACTGGGTTATAGACAGGACTGGGTTGGTAGACAGGACTGGGTTATAGACAGGACTGGGTTATAGACAGGACTGGGTTATAGACAGGACTGGGTTATAGACAGGACTGGGTTATAGACACTACTGGGTTATAGACAGGACTGGGTTATAGACAGGACTGGGTTAGACAGGACTGGGTTATAGACAGGGTTATAGACAGGACTGGGTTATAGACAGGACTGGGTTATAGACAGGACTGGGTTATAGACACTACTAGGTTATAGACACTACTGGGTTATAGACAGGACTGGGTTATAGACACTACTAGGTTATAGACACTACTGGGTTATAGACACTACTGGGTTATAGACACTACTGGGTTATAGACAGGACTGGGTTATAGACAGGACTGACACTACTGTTATAGACACTACTAGGTTATAGACAGGACTGGGTTGTAGACAGGACTGGACTGGGTATAGACAGGACTGGGTTATAGACAGGACTGAGTTAAAGACACTACTAGTTTATAGACAGGACTGGGTTATAGACACTACTAGGGTATAGACAGGACTGGGTTGTAGACAGGACTGGGTTGTAGACAGGACTGGGTTGTAGACAGGACTGGGTTATAGACACTACTAGGTTATAGACAGGACTGGGTTATAGACAGGACTGGGTTATAGACAGGACTGGGTTATAGACACTACTAGGTTATAGACAGGACTGGGTTATAGACAGGACTGGGTTATAGACAGGACTGGGTTATAGACAGGACTGGGTTATAGACAGGACTGGGTTATAGACAGGACTGGGTTATAGACACTGGGTTATAGACACTACTGGGTTATAGACACTACTGGGTTATAGACAGGACTGGGTTATAGACAGGACTGGGTTATAGACACTACTAGGTTATAGACACTACTGGGTTATAGACAGGACTGGGTTATAGACAGGACTGGGTTATAGACACTACTAGGTTATAGACAGGACTGGGTTATAGACAGGACTGGGTTATAGACACTACTAGGTTATAGACAGGACTGGGTTATAGACACTACTAGGTTATAGACACAGTGCATTATTTCCACTCTGCACACTTCTTCATACACTAGCTTCATACTTCATACATTCCCAGTCACAGACATACTGTTCCCCGCACACTTCCTAAGATATTGACTGATATTGATGTTGATATTGTACTGAGATGAATACCTGGCCAGTTTCTTTAACCTGTTTCTCAGTGATGATCTCATATCAGAGAAGCCAACCTCTGTGTCCCGTGTAGGGTTGCCCCCGACGACACCCCTGTCTCTTCCTGTCCAGATCATGTTGCTTCCTCTGAGCAAGAGGTTTCGATACCACTTCACTGGAAACCGTCAGACCAATTCACTCAACAAGGTTAGAGCAACACACACAAGAGTGTCAGACAACACACACACACACACACAGCATGTCACACACACACACACACACACACACACACACACACACACACACACACACACACAGAGAGAGCATGTCTCACACACACACACACAGAGCATGTCACACACACACACACACACACACACACACACACACACACACACACACAGAGAGAGAGCATGTCTCACACACACACACAGAGCATGACACACACACACACACACACACAGAGCACGTCTCAAACACAGACAGACAGACTATGACAATAATAATAACCTCCATCTCTGTCTCCATGCAGCCTGAGTGGTTCCTGACCCAGGTCCTGATGTGGATGGGAAACAGCTCCAACTTCATGGAGGAGAAGATCCAGCCCATTCTGGACAGGAATGGAGCTAACGTCAACGCCAAGGTTAGAGGATCAGCCGCTATATGATCATCTAGAATCCTGAGTTCATGTGCCATTGAAGTATGTGTTCACCCCCAAGATTCAAAGCTGAAAGTCAAGCTGAGTCCATTGCAGTCATCTGTCAATCGTAGCAGCTCTTGATGTTCCACAGTCATATGAGAGGATATAAGCATATATATATTTATATAATAAAATATAATGGTTATCGCTATTGAAGTAGCTCGTGTCATCTCTCACGTCCCCACCAGGTGGAGCTGTGTCGCGGTCTACTCACCCTGGCCCAGGAGAAGCTAGCGTTGGATGCTCCACGGCTGCTCTACGACGACTCTCTCTTCTGCCACCTGGTGGATGAGATCCTGCAGTTTGAGAGGGAACTGCGCACCACCCACTCCTACCCCAGCACCCTGCCCGGAGTGCTGCATGTACTGCTGGAGGAGGTCGTGCTGCAGAAGTGGCTCACTGTGGAGAGGAAGAGTGAGTGAGAGAGGCAGCAGTGGAGCATCTCTCATCGTTCCCTACTCTTTCCCCTTGGCCCTAACCCTCCACTTTCTGCAGATCTGAAGGGGCTGGATAGGTATAAGCAGTGTACTGGCAGAGCTTCTGCCATATCACTTCTACCTTACAGATCTGCAAACATTGAAGGGTTTGGGTGAAGTGAAGGGGTAGGAAGCCATTTGGGACTGACTAAAGAGATTGATTTTATGTGGGATTTTACTTCTCTGTTAGACTCCGTTTATGTCAGTGTATGTGATTTAGTGAATGTGTGCTCATCCCAACTGTGTGTCTCTCTGTAGTGGCGATAGAGAAGGTGGATGCCATGCTGTCTGCTGAGGGGGCTTGGAGCTCCCAGTACAAAGACATCAGTGACATGGATGAACTCAAGGCTCCAGACTGCGCTGAGACCTTCATGACCTTACTGCTGGTCATCACTGGTAGGATTATTAACTACTTTATCACTCTCTCTCTACCTCTCTCTCTGTCTCTATCTCTTCCTCTCTCTCTCTCTCTCTCTCTCTCGCTGTCTCTTCCTCTCTCTCTCTCTCTCTCTGCCTCTCTCTGTCTCTCTGTCTCTCTCTCTCTGCCTCTCTCTGTCTCTCTCTGCCTCTCTCTCTCTGCCTCTCTCGCTCTGCCTCTCTCTCTCTGCCTCTCTCTCTCTGCCTCTCTCTCTCTCTCTCTCTCTCTCTCTGCCTCTCTCTGCTCTCCTCTCTCTCTCTCTGCCTCTGCTCTCTCTCTGCCTCTCTCTCTGCCTCTCTCTCTCTGCCTCTCTCTCTCTCTGCCTCTCTCTGTCTCTCTCTCTGCCTCTGTCTCTCTCTCTGCCTCTCTGTCTCTCTCTGTCTCTCTCTCTCTCTCTCTCTCTCGTCTCACTCAGTCTGTCTTGTTGGTTGTCACCCTTCATCCCTCTGTTTGTCGTAGAGGGACAACCAGCCTCTGACTTACTGCACTCTCTATCTCTCCCCTTCTCTCCCGCCCTCTCTCTGTTTTCCCTTTCTCTCCCCTCCACCTCCCTCTATCCTCTCTCTCCCCCTCAATCTCTAATACTCCCCCTACCAGACCGCTACCGTGCCCTCCCCTGCCCTCGTGCCCAGCTGCGTTTCCTGGCGCTACAGAGAGAGTTGGTGGACGACTTCCGTATCCGCCTCACCCAGGTGATGAAGGAAGAGTCCCGTAACCCGCTGGGCGCTAGATACTGTGCTATTCTCAACGCTGCCAACTACATCTCCACCGTGCTGGGGGACTGGGGAGACAACGTGGTACGTGGCCCCTCGGAGTCATCACGCTGTTGCTATACAAAACATATTGATGCAGTAGTAGCTAAGATGGGGAGAAGTCTGTCTATAATAAAGCAATACTCTGCCTTCTTAACAACACTATCAACAAGGCAGGTCCTACAGGCCCTAGTTTCTACCTTCTTAACAACACTATCAACAAGGCAGGTCCTACAGGCCCTAGTTTCTACCTTCTTAACAACACTATCAACAAGGCAGGTCCTACAGGCCCTAGTTTCTACCTTCTTAACAACACTATCAACATGGCAGGTCCTACAGGCCCTAGTTTCTACCTTCTTAACAACACTATCAACAAGGCAGGTCCTACAGGCCCTAGTTTCTACCTTCTTAACAACACTATCAACATGGCAGGTCCTACAGGCCCTAGTTTCTACCTTCTTAACAACACTATCAACAAGGCAGGTCCTACAGGCCCTAGTTTTGTCGTACCTTTACTGTTCAGTCGTGTGGTCAGGTGCCACAAAAAAGGACTTAGGAAAATTGCAATTGGCTCAGAACAGGGCAGCACGGCTGAACCTTGGATCTATACAGAGAGCTAATATTAATAATATGCATATCAATCTCTCCTGGCTGAAAGTGGAGGAGAGATTGACTTCATCACTACTTTTATTTATGAGAGGTATTGACATGTTGAATGCACCGAGCTGTCTGTCTAAACTACTGGCACACAGCTCGGACACCCATTACATACCCCACAACACAAGCCATCTCTTCACCCCCAAGTCAGACACAAGCCACAAGAGACAAGTCTCTTCACAGTCCCCAAGTCCAGAACAGACTACGGGAGGCACACAGCTCGGACACCCATACATACCCCACAAGACATGCCACAAGAGGTCTGAATTCACAGTCCCCAAGTCCAGAACAGACTATGGGAGACACACACCCCATAGTACTACATAGAGAGCCATGACTACATGGAACTCTATTCCACAGTACCATATAGAGCCATGACTACATGGAACTCTATTCCACAGTACTACATAGAGCCATGACTACATGGAACTCTATTCCACAGTACTACATAGAGCCATGACTACATGGAACTCTATTCCACAGTACATGAGCCAACTCATATTCCACAGTACCACATAGAGCCATGACTACATGGAACTCTATTCCACAGTACCACATAGAGCCATGACTACATGGAACTCTATTCCACAGTACCACATAGAGCCATGACTACATGGAACTCTATTCCACATCAGGTAACTGACGCAAGCAGTGAAATTAGAATTAAAAAACACCTTATGGAACAGCTGGGACTGTGAAGCAACACAAACATTGGCACAGAGACATGCACACACACACACACACACACACACACACCCACGATAACATACGCACTATACATACACATGGTGGAGTAGGGGCCTGAGGGAACACAGTGTGTTGTGATCTGTGAATGTATTGTAATGTATTACAGTTGTATAAACTGCCTTCATTTCACTGGACCCCAGGAAGAGTAGCTGCTGCTTTGGAACATGCTGCCCGCCTGTCTGTCTGCCTGTCTGTCTGCCCGTCTGCCTGTCTGCCTGCCTGTCTGTCTGTCTGTCTGTCTGTCTGTCTGTCTGTCTGTCTGTCTGCCTGTCTGTCTGTCTGCCTGTCTGTCTGTCTGTCTGCCTGTGTCTGTCTGCCTGCAGTCTGTCTGCCTGCCTGTCTGTCTGTCTGCCTGTCAGTCTGTCTGCCTGTCTGTCTGTCTGTCTGCCTGTCAGTCTGTCTGCCTGTCTGTCTGCCTGTCAGTCTGCTGTCTGCCTGTCCTGTCTGTCTGCCTGTCCTGTCAGTCTGTCTGCCTGTCTGTCTGTCTGTCTGCCTGTCTGCCTGTCTGCCTGTCTGCCTGTCTGTCTGCCTGTCTGTCTGTCTGTCTCTGTACATGTGTTGTCCGTTCAGAAGTAGTTAAGGGGACAGAAAAAGCCACATATTAACACCTCCACTCTGCTGTATGGTCCCTCCTTCTACTGCACTGCTCCAGAGGTCTTCTTCAAGGCTGTTCAATGTTCTTTTCTCTGTCCCCTGTTCTTCCTCAGTTCTTCCTGCAGCTGCAGCAGTCTGCTGTGGCCCTGGGGGAGGAGGAGCTGCTGGGGCCGCTGGGGGTCACTGAGTCCGGCCGTCTGGCCTCTCTGGAGGGGTCTCTGTTTGAGGGGCTCCTGGGGCTGCTGGAGAGGCTGAGAGGAGACATGCTGGGCAGGTTACTGGAGGCTGTCATGAGGGACGTACAGAAGAAGGCTCAGCCCTACTGCAGGGACAGGTCAGTGGAGACACTCTTCTCTTAGAGGAAGGGTTCTTTCTGTTCAATCTAGTTCCTCTCAAGATGTAGTCCTATTTTTGGAGTTTTAAACACTAGGCACCCACTGTCACTTTGCTTTGCTTGGTGTTTAGGCCCAGGCTGATTGTAAGCACTTTGTGACAAATGTCTTTGTCCTGTAACACGCCTGGACAGTAGGAATGAAATGTGATTTCTTGAGCTCAGATCATCACCTACAGCCACCATATAACCAATTGAACAACACAATGTTGGAGTGAACAAAATGTTCAAAACTAGAATGACACTAACGTGTATCCCTCTCCTCCCAGGTGGTTGTCTCTGCCGTCCCAGTGTGACCAGGCCACCATGTCCCTGTCCAGTTTAGCCTGTCCTCTGATGCTCTGTCTCAGGGACCACCTGCTCCAGCTGCAGCAGATGCTGTGTCTGCCTCTCTTCCAGATGGGCTGGCAGGACCTGGCTGAGAGACTGGACCTCTTCCTCTACCAGAATGTGAGTCACACTGCTGACCTGCTACAATGGGAATTAATCAGATAGTTGACTTCATTAAATATTTGAACTTTTAGTGATTTCGCAGATACTACTGTCTGGAGAGACTTAAAAGAAGGTAATTAGATGGTCCCACATCATTAGACACATCTGTTCTCAAATACATTAAAACTACATTGGCTACTGACCAATTCTAATGATAAAATACAGACGTAAGAAAATAGGATGAAGCAATAGAGAATGTTTTTGGGGGGGTAATTACATCTCTATTAACGTATGGACCTGCTACCTGTCTCCCTCAGGTGATTCTGTATAACCACTTCAATGAGGGGGGTGCAGCCCAGCTCCAATTCGACATGACAAGAAACCTCTTCCCTCTGTTTGGACACTACTGCAAGAGGCCTGAGAACTTCTTCAAACAGTGAGTGGGCCATTACATACAATGGCAATTCTGCTGACAATAGCACCTGAAAACATTGTCCACTGTACCATAATCTGTAGAAGAGACCTACAGTTTGTTTGTAGTTCCTTAGGTTATTAAATGTCCTGCACAGGGGTTGAATTCCTTGTCAAATAATTTCTAGGTAAAAAATGATTGGTCATGTCTCCCTCTCTCAGTGTGAAGGAGGCCTGCATCATCCTGTGTCTGAATGTGGGCTCAGCTCTTCTTCTACGAGACGTCCTGAGGCAGGCTGAGGAAGACGAGGAGGAACCAGGGACCCCGGAGGGCAAGCAGCTCAGCCCTATGTCAGCCCTCAACGAGCTGGGGGTCTACCGCCTGGCCCCCTGCGACGTCCTCATCCTGCTCAACCTCAGGGCCTCCTGGCCGGGAAAGTGAGGGGAGATGGGAGGAAGAACAGTAGCCTGGTCCCAGATGTGTTTTTGACAACTCCTATGGTCTTTGTGACGCCGATTGGCTGTAGGAGTTGAGCAAGGCAGCACTAACAGATCTGTGACCAGGCTAGGACGGGCTTCAGCTGGCAAAGAGCAACCACTACCAATGAACTACACCGTATCCCAGAAACCTGGAATAGACCGCTCTCATTCCTGAATACTCCTGTCCCATCCCGTTTAATCCCAGTTTTGTTTACTTTGCCGATCCTCTGTCTACAAGCTCAGCACCTGTTCCGTATCAACTCACCACTCCTGGTCTAAACGCAGGGGAGAGACCTCGACTGGAGCCTGAAGGATGTGTTTATATGAACTACTCATGTAGATGACATTATTTGTCTATTGACTGACAGCACAGACTTCTGTCTTCTTGTGGAGGAGATCTAGTAGTACCACATGGTGTGGATGGGTATTTCAGGAGGTACCCTCTCACTTCCTGACAGGGACTGTTGTCTTTAACCACACGAGATATAGGAGACCTTAACACTGCTGTTTTAAGCAGTCCAGTGCATTTGATAACAACAACAGCCCTGTCTGTCACATTACCTTATTTAATGTCATATACATTTGTAAAGAAGTGAGAAATAAAAACGTTTAAATCCCGAAAATGTTATTTATGTCAGTAACTGCCGTTTTGACAACCAATCATGTACGTTCATGAGTGAAAGATTCTGATGAGGTCACTCCAGTGAGCCAAGTGGGTCTCAGCAGCCTGCCCAGGTTCAGTATGGGTCTCAGCAGCCTGCCCAGGTGCAGTATGGGTCTCAGCAGCCTGCCCAGGTGCAGTATGGGTCTCAGCAGCCTGCCCAGGTGCAGTATGGGTCTCAGCAGCCTGCCCAGGTGCAGTATGGGTCTCAGCAGCCTGCCCAGGTGCAGTATGGGTCTCAGCAGCCTGCCCAGGTGCAGTATGGGTCTCAGCAGCCTGCCCAGGTACAGTATGCCATAGAAACAGAAGCAGTGTTGGAGACACTGAGGTATAATGAGCGCTAGAGACTGCATCCATATGTCTGACTGTTTAAGGTAATCTACTGACATTCTTCATGACCAGGTTTTATCCGGTTTATACAGACCATCACATGTGCACTAGCACTCAATGTGCAAAGGGAGTAGCGATTACGTCATCTGAAAACAGCAGAAATTGGATGAATATTAACATGTTAATGGGCTTGTTTGATATTGCAGGTGACTGCTGACTGACTGATCTACAAATCACCTTGCATCATAAATAACGACTCATTATTTGTAGATCAGTCAGTCACAATTGACCAATGATACATCACGTTGATGCTCTCCAACAGGACAACTGTCTTCAACTGTGAGCACTGGGGGAAAATAATTCAAATAATGAAATTGCTGTTTTGTGCACAAAGGTTATGACTAAAGTGTCTTATTAGGAATTTTCTAATCTGACTTTTTTCTATGTGGGCGTCTATGGAAATTGGCTTTCTGGGCCGGGTGTCAGTTAAACTGCAGTACCGAAGCAAAACTGTAGGAGCAGTTGAAACCATGCTTCAAGACCAGAACCTTGGTCCCTTTGGCTGGAGAACATCAAATCCATGATGCATTGTGGGTAAATGGTGACTGATCTACAAATAATAATCAGTAATTAATTATGATCCAAGATCGAACAAGCCTATTATCTCTAGAAAGGGCGGTCTGGTAAACTCATGGATCGGTAGGGCGACAAAGAACGGCGCGACACTCATTTTCTGTGGATTCGGCGCCATCTTCTGGACACCAAAATCATTAGTGGGTCTGCAATCATCTAGTCTGGTCTGATGCTGTTTCCGGTTTGTGCCTGCACGCCGATTTTGTGATCTACGGTGGAGCTACGTTTGTGTTTTCCAAATAAACCCGGCGGATTTGAACGAGTCTTTTGTTGTCACCATGTCGACTGCCCTCGAGAGCTACATCAACCGTATCCTTTGAACTAAAGTCATCCTGGTACAGTCACTGAATGGGACTTTTGCTGATGAATCGCGTGATTATTGATGCGTGGGTGCTTTGGCCTGCTAGATTGAGCTTTGCTAGCAATAGCATCGCATATGGTTTTTTAGTAGAATGACATGTAACTGTGCGCTAGTTAGATAAAATATAATACAAATGATTTTGGAAGCCAAACATGGGTACATGTTCATCCAAATGTGTTATTTAAGCAATAAGGCAAGCAATAAGGCCCGAGGAGGTGTGGTATATGGCCAATATACCACGGCTATGGTATATTTAGCACGACTCAAAGCTGAGTGCCTGAATACAGCCCTTAGCTGTGGGATATTGGCAATATACCGCAAACCCCCGAGGTGCCTTATTGCTATTATAAACTGTTTACAAATGTAATTAGAACAGTAAAAATGCATGTTTTGTCATACCTGTGGTATATTGTCTGATATATACAACGGCTTTCAGCCAATCAGCATTCAGGGCTTGAACCACCAAGTTTATAATAGCAAGCTAACTACGGATTTGACGTGCAAGCTCAACAGTATTGCTGCATGTGCAGCTTCTCATGAAATGGCAGCCTGGTCTCATATGCCTCGATTGGGGTGTCAGGTAGCCTAGTGGTTAGAGTGTTGGACTAGAAAGGTTGCAAGATCGAATCCCTGAGCTGACAAGGTTCAAATCTGTCGTTCTGCCCCCGAACAAGGCAGTTAACCCACTGTTCCTAGGCCGTCTTTGAAAATAAGAATTTGTGCTTAACTGACTTGCCTAGTTCAATAAAGATCAAATAAAATGCTCAATGGGTGACATGTCTGAGAATGTAGGCCATTTTCAGCTTCCAGGAATGGTGTACAGGGCCTTGCAACATGGGGCCGTGCATTATCATGCTAAAACAGATGAATGGCACGCCAATGGGCCTCAGGATCTTGTCACGGTATCTCTATGCATTCAAATTGCCATCGATAAAATGCAGTTGTGTTCGTTGGCCGTAGCTTATGCCTGCCCATACCATAACCCCACCGCCACCATGGGGCCCTCTTTTCACAACGTTGACATCAGCAAACCACTCGCCGGCACAACGCCATACACACGGTCTGTGGTTAGAAGTACTGCCAAATTCTCTAAAACGACATTATGGTAGAGAAATGAACATTCAATTCTCTGGCAACAGCCCTGGTGGACATTCCTGCAGTCAGCATGCCAATTGCACACTCCCTCAACTTGAGAAATCTGTGGCATTGTTGTGACAAAATTGCACATTTTGGTGACCTTTTAGGGGCACTCGTGTAATGATCGTGCTGTTTAATCAGCTTCTTGATATGCCTATCCTGTAAAGTGGATGGATTATCTTGACAAAAGAGACATTCTCACTAACAGGGATGTAAACAAATTTGTGCAAAACATTTGAGGGAAATAGGCTTTTTTGTGTGTATGGAACATTTCTGGGATCTTTTATTTCAGCTCGTAAAACATGGGACCAACACTTTACATGTTGCGTTTTTGTTCAGTGTATGTACCACTGCAACGCAATGTTGCAAGGCAAGTGCAGCGTTTCTTTGGAAATTAATGCACCAAAACATTGACGCTGTCGGTCTGATCGAGGTGAAAGACTAGACGTAATATAGTAAATGTAAATCCTGGGCACTCAAATGAGTATATATGTTATGTTTAGTATGGTTACATAAGAGAGAACGTTACTCAATAAGTAGAAAGTAAAGCAGGGTGGTTGGGCGTGTAACGCCAACGTCTAGCAACACAAAAGCTGTAAGAATCTCATCACGGACAACTTAAGTGCTTTAGTTGGAAACTTTGCAACTACTTACATTTTTGTTTAGCTAATTTGCATGTTAGCTAACCTTAACCCCAAGCCTAGCTAATGTTAGCAACAACAAATTGGAATTAGTATTGTATCATACTTTTTTAAATGTTAATTTGACCTTTATTTAACTAGGCAAGTCAGTTAAGAACAAATTCTTATTTTCAATGACGGCCTAGGAACAGTGGGTTAACTAATGTTTGGGGGGAGAACGAGAGATATGAACCTTGTCAGCTCGGGGATTTGATCTTGCACCCTTTTGGCTACTAGTCCAACGCTCTAACCACTAGGCTACCTGCCTCTAACCACTAGGCTACCTGCCACCCATGGATGGATGAAGGACATCCACAAGTGAATACATACCATACAAAATGTAACTTATACAAATGATGGGTGTCACGGATTTACATTTACTATGTTACGTCTACCCCTGAGACCAGGTTGGAAATAGTGTCCCAAATGTTTTCCTTAGCTGCTGTGTTTCAGGTACAGTGGCCATCGTTACATCTGACGGACGGATGATAGTGGTATGTCTCTAGCTACTTCACTGCCGTACTTGGCTCCAGATCTGTGCGTCTGAATGGTTTTGACTGGACCATAAACCTGATTTTGTGCATGTGCTGTTTTGATTGGACCGTTGATCTGATTGTGCGTGTACTGTTTTGATTGGACTGTTGATCTGATTGTGCGTGTACTGTTTTGATTGGACTGTTGATCTGCGTGTACTGTTTTGATTGGACCGTTGATCTGATTGGACCGTTGATCTGATTGTGCGTGTACTGTTTTGATTGGACCGTTGATCTGATTGGACCGTTGATCTGATTGTGCGTGTACTGTTTTGATTGGACTGTTGATCTGCGTTACTGTTTTGATTGGACTGTTGATCTGTGTGTACTGTTTTGATTGGACCGTTGATCTGATTGGACTGTTGATCTGATTGTGCGTGTACTGTTTTGATTGAACTGTTGATCTGATTGTGCACGTACTGTTTTGATTGGACCGTTTGTGCGTGTACTGTTTTGATTGGACTGTTGATCTGATTGTGCGTGTACTGTTTTGATTGGACCGTTGATCTGTGTGTACTGTTTTGATTGGACTGTTGATCTGACTGTGTGTGTTCAGGGCACCCTGAAGGGCTTTGACCAGACCATCAACCTGATTCTGGATGAGAGTCATGAGCGTGTGTTCAGTTCCTCTCAGGGCGTGGAGCAGGTGGTCCTGGGACTATACATCGTCAGAGGAGACAACGTGTAAGTATCATGTCAACCTCTGGCGGAACTCTCACCTTTCACCCAAACGACCCCTTATGACCTCTCCCTCTCACTGCGCCTGTTCACTCCCCATCAAGGACTTGGATTGGTGAAGAGACTGAGTGTTGACAACATTTCTGAAACCGTGAGGGGAATGAACACTTTAACTGGCCACTTTGGGGGGGGTCAGACTTCAACACACAGTAATACACCCAGGCCCAACTGCTCTCCTCTATTTTGCAGAGCTGTGATTGGGGAGATTGACGAGGACACAGATTCTTCGCTGGACCTGGGGAACATCCGCGCTGAACCCCTTAACTCTATAGTCCACTGACCTCTCACCCTGACCCCCCAACTCGGATGTGCTGACCCCTATACCTGAGTGATTGTGTGTGAGAGAGAGTGTGAAAGAGAAAGCTAGAAATAGAGTAGTGTTTCAATTTTCACCACCTACTCAGCAATAGCTGATGTCCCTGTCTGAAGAGCACAGTTTATCTCCCCCGTGAAGGACCCAGGGGACTAATAATAGGATGTTGATGGATGTGGTGATATTTTTTAATAAAGTGTTTCGTTTAACATGGTGTGTGTTGTTACTCCACAACAACAGTGTGAGTAAAGGGCTATAATGAACGGGGTGGATCGAGCCCTGAATGCTGATTGGCTGACAGCCGTGGTATATCAGACCATATACCATGGGTCTGACAAAACAATACTTTTTACTACTACGTTGGTCACCACTTTATAATAGTAATTGCGTCGTGCGTAGGAACAGCCCGTAGCCGTGGTATATTGGACATATACCACACCCCCACGTGCACATATACCACCCCCTCGTACACATATACCACACCCCCTCATGCCTTATTGCTTAAATATACAGTACCTTCAGAAAGTATTCATTCAGACCTCTTGACTTATTCTACATTTTGTGTTACAGCCTGAATTCAAAATGGATTCAATAGATATTTTTCTCAACCATCTACACACAATACCCTGTAATAACAAAGTGAAAACCTGTTTTTTGGAAATGTTTGCAAATGTATTGAAAATTAAATCTAGAAATATCTAATTTACATAACTATTCACACTCCTTTGCTCTCATGCTCCACATTGATCTCAGGTGCATCCCAATTTCCTCTGATCATCCTTGATGGCACTTCAACTTGATTGGAGTTGACCTGTGGCAAATTCAATTGTTTGGACATAATTTTGAAAGAATGAGTGTAGCGAAATGCTTATGCTTCAAGTTCCGACTATGCAGTAATATCTAACAAGTAATCTAACAAATTCACAACAACCTTATACACACACATGTAAAGGGATGAATAGAATATGTCATATATATGAATGAGTGATGGTACAGAGCGACAGAGGCAAGATGCAGTAGATGTTGTAGAATACAGTATATACATATGAGATGAGTAATGTAGGATATGTAAACATTAAAGTGGCGTTATTTAAAGTGACTAGTGAACCTTTATTAAGTCCATGTATTTAAGTGGCCAGAGATTTGAGTCTGCATGTAGGCAGCAGCCTCTCTATGCTAGTGATGGTTGTTTAACAGTCTGATGGCTTGGAGACAGAGATTTGAGTCTGTATGTAGGCAGCAGACTCTCTATGTTAGTGATGGTTGTTTAACAGTCTGATGGCTTGGAGACAGAGATTTGAGTCAGTGTGTTGGCAGCAGCCTCTCTATGCTAGTGATGGCTGTTTAACAGTCAGGCAGACAGAGATTTGAGTCTGCATGTAAAGTGACAGCAGCCTTTATGCTAGTGATGGTTGTTTAACAGTCTGATGGCTTGGAGACAGAGATTTGAGTCAGTGTGTTGGCAGCAGCCTCTCTATGCTAGTGATGGCTGTTTAACAGTCTGATGGCCTTGAGATAGAAGCTGTTTTTCAGTCTCTCGGTCCCTGCTTTGATGCACCTGTACTGACCTCGCCTTCTGGATGATAGCGGGGTGAACAGACAGTGGCTCGGGTGGTTGCTGTCCTTGATGATCTTTTTGGCCTTCCTGTGACATCGGGTGCTGTAGATGTCCTGGAGGGCCGGTAGTTTGCCCCCGGTGAAGCGTTGTGCCGACTGCACCACCCTCTGGAGAGCCTTGCGGTTGAGGGCGGTGCAATTGCCATACCAGGCGGTGATACAGCCCGACAGGATGCTCTCGATTGTGCATCTGTAAAAGTTTTAGATGTCAAGTAAAATTTCTTCAGCCTCCTGAGGAGATTGGACATTGGCGAGTATTATGCTCGGAAGCGGTGGATGGTGTGTTCGCCTTCTGAGTCCGACCAGTAGGCCGCTCCGTCTGCCTCTCCTGTAGTGACCGCGTTGTTTTGGGTCGGCCTCTGGGATAAGATCCCATGTCCAGGGTGGCGGGCTGAATAAAGGATCCGCCTCAGGAAAGACGTATTCCTGGTCGTAATGATGGTAAGTTGACATCACTTTTATATCCAGTAGTTCTTCCCTGCTGTATGTAATAACACTTGAGATGTTCTGGGTTAACAATGTAAGAAATAATACATAAAATAACTAAATACTGCATAGTTTTCTAAGGACCTGAAGCGAGGCGACCATCTCTGTCGGAGCCATCTCAATACTTGTCTACATAAGGTCCCACAGTTGACAGTGCATGTCAGAGCAGGAACTATACCATGAAGTCCAATGAACTGTCTGTAGATCTCTGAGATGGAATTGTGATGGGCCATATATCAAGAATGTTGAAAGTTTCCTAGAGCACAGTGGTCTCCATCATTGGGAAATTGAAAAGATATGAAACTATGAAACTACCCAGACTGCCTCGAGCTGGCCGCCCGACCAAACCGGTCAAGATGGTCAGGAAACTGAAGAGAACCCAATGACCACTCTGGCAGAACTAAAGAGTTCCTTGGCTAAGATGGGAGAACCTGCCAGAAGGACAAGTCTCTACAGGACTTCACCCATCTGGGCTTTGTGGGAGTGGCCAGATGGAAACCACTCCAGATAAAAAGCACTCCTTAAGTTTGGAAAAAGGTCTGATGAGACAAAAATGTTGCTCTTTGACCTGAATGCAAATTAAAAGTAAATCTGGGACAACTCAAATTAGTATAATATGTTATGTTTGGTATGGTTACAAAAGACAGGTTACTTAAGACAAAAACAAAAGTGGACAATTTTAGCAAATTAGCAACTTTGTAACTACTTTATAGCTACGTTGCAACTCGTTAGAAAATTAGCTAACCCTTCCCCTAACCTTAACCCCTAGAGCTAGTTAGCGTTAGCCACCTAGCTGTTAGCGATAACAAATTGTAATTCGTGACATATCATACGTTTAACAAATGTTAGGGTCATAACTATCAAACTAGTCAGGAGTAGAACAAATCTATAGTAGTTTTATGCAATTGCTTTCAATTTGGGTCTGTCAAGGTTTTCAAAACTTCAGAGTTTCCAACCTGTACCAGAAAGCTGCTCCTGAACACTGTCATGTCTTCCAACCTTGAGGATAACACAGTGGTCAAATACCCCTCTCTGTCTGTCTGTATGGAAGGACTAGTGACCAATGGGTGTGAGTGGTGGAGCGGGTCAGTTAGTCATTAACTACTACAGTAATCACAACCCATCACGAATCAGAAGGGGAAACAGTCATTTTGACCTAAATAAATCTGACCCTACCACATCCCCTCATCCCAATACCCTCACCCTTCTTCTTACCCTCCCCTTACCCTCCACCTTCCCCTTACCATCACCCCTCCCCTTACCCTCACCCCTCCCCTTACCCCCCACATCATCCAGTGTACTATCCATTATCATCAATCTTTACCTGTCTTCCTACCTACCCTCCCCCTCCCTGACCCTGGTCTGTACCTGTCCCCACATCTGTCCAGTGTACCTAACATCTGACCTGTCTTCATGTACCCTCCCTAGACCGTACCTAACATCTGACCTGTCTTCCTGTACCCTCCCTAGTCCGTACCTAACATCTGACCTGTCTTCCTCTACCTGTACCCTCCCTAGTCCGTACCTAACATCTGACCTGTCTTCCTGTACCCTCCCTAGTCCGTACCTAACATCTGACCTGTCTTCCTCTACCTGTACCCTCCCTAGACCGTACCTATCCCTGTCTTCCTCTACCCTCCCTAGTCCATACCTCATCTGACCTGTCTTCCTCTACCTGTACCCTCCCTAGTCCTTTCATCTGACCTGTCTTCCTCTACCTGTACCCTCCCTAGTCCGTACCTAACATCTGACCTGTCTTCCTCTACCTGTCTTCCTAACATCTGACCTGTCTTCCTCTACCCGTACCCTCCCTAGTCATCTGACCTGTCTTCCTCTACCCGTACCCTCCCTAGTCCGTACCTAACATCTGACCTGTCTTCCTCTACCCGTACCCTCCCTAGTCCGTACCTAACATCTGACCTGTCTTCCCTACCCGTCCCTCCCTAGTCCGTACCTCATCTGACCTGTCTTCCTCTACCTGTACCCTCCCTAGTCCGTACCTAACATCTGACCTGTCTTCCTCTACCCTAACATCTGTACCCTCCCTAGTCCGTACCTAACATCTGACCTGTCTTCCTCTACCTGTACCCTCCCTAGTCCGTACCTAACATCTGACCTGTCTTCCTCTACCTGTACCCTCCCTAGTCCATACCTAACATCTGACCTGTCTTCCTCCCGTACCTCCCTAGTCCGTACCCATCTGACCTGTCTTCCTCTACCTGTACCCTCCCTAGTCCGTACCTAACATCTGACCTGTCTTCCTGTACCCTCCTAGTCCCTCCCTAGTCCGTACCTAACATCTGACCTGTCTTCCTCTCCTGTACCCTCCCTAGTCCGTACCTCTGACCTGTCTTCCTCTACCTGACCGTACCTAACATCTGACCTGTCTTCCTCTACCTGTACCCTCCCTAGTCCGTACCTAACATCTGACCTGTCTTCCTCTACCTGTACCCTCCCTAGTCCGTACCTAACATCTGACCTGTCTTCCTCTACCCGTACCCTCCCTAGTCCGTACATCTGATCTGTCTTCCTCTACCTGTACCCTCCCTAGTCCGTACCTAACATCTGACCTGTCTTCCTCTACCTGTACCCTCCCTGATCCTTTCATCTGACCCTGGTCTGTACTTGTCTTCCTGTACCCTCCCTAGTCCGTACCTACAGGTCCCTCCCTGATCCTTTCATCTGACCCTGGTCTGTACTTGTCTTCCTGTACCCTCCCTAGTCCCAACCTAACATCTGACCTGTCTTCCTCTACCTGTACCCTCCCTAGTCCGAACCTAACATCTGACCTGTCTTCCTCTTTTTTTTTTATTCCCTTTAGTCCGAACCTAACATCTGACCTGTCTTCCTCTACCTGTACCTGTCTTTTTTTTTTTTTTTTTATTTCACCTTTATTTAACCAGGTAGCCAGTTGAGACTCATTTACTGGGCCAAGATAAAGCATCAGACAACACAGAGTTACACATGGAATAAACCTCAATAACACAGTAGAAACCCTGTGTGCAAAAGGCATGAGGAGGTAGGAGAATAATTACAATTTTGCAGTCCCAACATGTACAGGTAGAGATATTGGTGTGCAAAAGAGCAAGTAAATAAATAAAAACAGTATGGGGATGAGGTAGGTGAAAATGGGTGGGCTATTTACCAATAACAACATCTGACCTGTCTTCCTCTACCTGTACCCTCCCTAGTCCGTACCTAACATCTGACCTGTCTTCCTCTACCTGTACCCTCCCTAGTCCGTACCTAACATCTGACCTGTCTTCCTCTACCTGTACCCCATCCTAACATCTGAGTCTTCCTCTACCCGTACCCTCCCTAACATCTGACCTGTCTTCCTCTACCTGTACCCTCCCTAGTCCGTACCTAACATCTGACCTGTCTTCCTCTACCCGTACCCTCCCTAGTCCTAACATCTGACCTGTCTTCCTCTACCCGTACCCTCCCTAGTCCGTACCTAACATCTGACCTGTCTTCCTCTACCTGTACCCTCCCTAGTCCGTACCTACATCTGACCTGTCTTCCTCTACCTGTACCCTCCCTAGTCCGTACCTAACATCTGACCTGTCTTCCTCTACCTGTACCCTCCCTAGTCCGTACCTAACATCTGACCTGTCTTCCTCTACCTGTACCCTCCCTAGTCCGTACCTAACATCTGACCTGTCTTCCTCTACCTGTACCCTCCCTAGTCCGTACCTAACATCTGACCTGTCTTCCTCTACCTGTACCCTCCCTAGTCCGTACCTAACATCTGACCTGTCTTCCTCTACCCGTACCCTCCCTAGTCCGTACCTAACATCTGACCTGTCTTCCCTAATGCCTTAATAGATATGGTTTTCCATCAAATATGAAAGACACATAATGGAGCTTAATCAAAGCATTTCATAGGCCTATACCCATAACATCACTTACGCCACATCTCACAAACAGAATGCTACTCTGTATGTATAAAACTCACCTGTGTCACTCAAGATAACCAGAAGAGGGTGCCATTGTGAAGAATCAAGAAATCTAATTCAGAATGCCTAATTTACATACAATCAATCACTTATCACCAATGTCAGGCATCACACAATGATAGCACTATCAAACTCAATTAAATATTTAAAGGCAGCACTCTTAAGGATCGTACCCTTTTTTTTAAATTTTTGCCTAAATTGACATACCCAAATCTAACTGCCTGTAGCTCAGGACCTGAAGCAAATATATGCATATTCATGATACCATTTGAAAGGAAACACTGGGAAATTTGTGGAAATGTGAAATTAATGTAGGAGAATATAACACATTGGATATGGTAAAAAATAATACAACCCCCCCCTCCCCACCATCATTTTCACAGTCTAGCTGTACTTTAGATTTTGGCCACCAGATGGCAGCAGTCTGTGTGCACAGTTTCAGACTTATCCAGTGAAAAATGACATTACTGCACAATATTTTGCATCAATTCGGCAAGGTTTGTATGTGAATAGGCCTGGTATGGTTCAGGATAGCCATGGTTTTGCTCAGGGTAGTCAGGGTCATCAAGGTAGTCAGAGTTTGGTTCGCAATGGTCCTCAGAGAGAATCAGTTGACTAACATATCTCAGCTTGACTTTCTGACCAACAGTCTGGTACAGATACACAGCCACTATAAACTGAAGGACCTGTTTAACATCAACAACAACAAACTAACTGAAAAACATGTAAATCAAGACAAATGTGAACAGCTGAGTAGTGTATGTGTGTGTGTGTGTGTGTGTGTGGGTGTGTGTGTGTTTGTGTGTGCGTAAGTGTATGTGCATGTGTCGGTGTGTTTGTGTGCGTGTCTGTGTGTGTGTTTCTGTGTCTGTGTGTTACCTGAATGTTAAGCAGGACATTCTAACCAAGAGAGACTTTGAAATTTCTTCAAACGATCTTCTTTATTTATTAAGAATTGCAATAATGAAGCTGGTCGACCCCACACTCTTGAGTGTAAGACAGAAAGTTCAATGATACAGAAAAAACAGAGGTCCTATATAGCAGACCTAGAAATGCTTAGTCATGGCTGGTTCCACCCCTCCCATGCAGATCGAGGCATCATAAGCTACCTTGGGTTCATCTTGTGGTTATGTTCACCGGGTGTAGTTTCCCCCGTACCCTGGCTTAGATTCTCAGAAGCATAGATGATTAGAAACAAATAGGGGTTTGTTCTATTTCTCAGGCTATCTCTATATCGGCTCACACCATGTCCTTGACTATACCCACAGACCAGCTGCAGGGAGCTAGAGGGGAACCATCCCTTTACAGAAGCACAGCATTTGTAGTTATGAAAATCTCTTACTATTGTTAAGCATATAATTCAACAATCAATATTCAACAAAGCAGGTAAATACGTAATATTTCCCTTACAGTTTTCACACATCAAAGTTCCTGTAGATTGTTAAAACAGGATCTCACATACTGCAGTTGCACCCAAACGGCTCTTATCTGTACGCCCAGACCCATGACAAAGTCACACAAGACAAGCCTATACTAAAATATATCCATGGATAATTCTCCAAGTAAAAACAGCATAGTATGTTCAATTAAACAACATGGTAGTTAATTCAATCATTTCCTCTATAATGGTTACATAAGACAGGTTTCTTAAGGCAAAAACTAAAGTAGGGCGGTTGGTCGGGGTGGATGAGTGGGCATATAACATGAACGTCTAGCAACCCCAAGGTTGCATGTTTGAATCTCATCACAGAAAACTTTAGCAACTTTGCAATTACTTTTTAGCTACGTTGCAACTACTTATCAAGTTAGCTAACCCTTCCCCTAACCCGTTAAGCTAACCCTTCCCCTAACCCGTTAAGCTAACCCTTCCCCTAACCCTTTTTGCTAACCCTTCCCCTAACCCTTTTAGCTAACCCTTCCCCTAACCCTTTTAGCTAACCCTTTTAGCTAACACTTCCCCAAACCTTCCCCCAACCCTTTTAGCTAACCCTTCCCTAACCATTTTAGCTAACCCTTCCCCTAACCCTTTTAAACCCTTTTAGCTAACCCTTCCCCTAACCCTTTTAGCTAACCCTTCCCTAACCCTTCCCTAACCCTTTTAGCTAACCCTTCCCCTAACCCTTTTAGCTAACCCTTCCCCTAAACCGTTTAGCTAACCCTTCTCCTAACCCTTTTAGCTAACCCTTCCCCTAACCCTTCCCCTAACCTTAACCCCTAGAGCTAGTTAGCGTTAGCCACCTAGCTGTTAGCAACAACAAATTGTAATTCGTGACATATATGATACGTTTAACAAATTCAAAACATATCGTGTGAATTGTTATTCATAATATATCATACAAAATGGATAATGGACATTCACAAATGAAGATACCATACGAAACGTAACATATCATAGTAAATGGAGTGTTTTGGTTTTATATACGCACAAAACAATACGAAATGCTCTGAGACCATGTTGAGAAAACCAGGCACAGCATCATGCTATGGGGATGTTTTTCAGCGGCATGTACTGGGAGACTGGCAAGGACAGAGGGAACAA
>NW_024608374.1:17500-20000 GCF_018296145.1 Oncorhynchus tshawytscha | reverse complement strand
ACACACACACACACACACACACACACACACACACACACACACCACACACCACGCACTACACACACACCACACACACACACACCACACACCACGCACCACACACACACACACACACACACACACACACACACCACGCACCACACACACACACACCACGCACCACACACACACACACACACCACACATCAGACAGACAGACAGACACGCACACACGCTAATGAAACTCAGCTGTAAATCAACATCTGTCTTGACTTATTGTGTGTTTTCCTGGATAACAATACTCTATTTAGTCTCCATAGAATGTTGTGACTTTATATGGGTGAATCAGAGAGGACTTTGAGAGTGAAGAGCAGGACACAGAGGCTTTAGTTCTGAACTATATATCCTTTAAAAATAAAACACTGAGATTCCCAAAGGCAGGTCATCTCCAAATCAAGCTTTAACATAGAGTGGATTTGTGTCACTATGGCAGTATGATTTCTGCCACTAGTGGCTGTGTGTGTAGCAGGTCGACGGGCCCCAGTGTCAGCGCCCTTGTAGTCTGAGTCTCTGCTCTGCACTCAGCGCCGGAGTCTCGTAGTGGACACGCAGCCATGGCTGCCCTGAGGTAAGAGGGCAAAGGTCGAGTCAGACTAGGGTGACACCGACCCTACACCCTTCACACCTTAACACACACACACACACACACACACACATAGAGAGTTCTCACCTTTCTCCACCTTATGTCCCAAAGACACCAGAAGCTCCGCCCCACACTGTGATTGACAGGGTCTCCGGCCTTCGAACGTCCCGCCCCCAACCTGTGCAGCACCTGAGCAATGACCATGCCGTCTATGTCCAGCACTGTCCCTGCAGACACCAAAAGACAAAGTCATGCAGTGTATACGTGTGTGTGTGTGTGTGTGCGCATTTGTGTATCTGTACTTGTGTGAATGAGTGTGTGCATTTGTGTATCTGTGTGTGTGTGTACGTGTGTGTGTTACCGTGGCCCTGTGTCTCCAGTTCTGTCTGGTAGTGTGCCCGTCTCAGGATGCTGTGGTAGTCTGCATTGGTTGAACAGAGTGATGCAGCAATCTGACTGGTTACTCCCTGACCAATCATCATGTTCTGGAACTTTTCCAGGGCTGCACCATTCTGCAGGGTTGTAGAGATCACCTTTTTACCCTCCTCCAGGTTCCCTGCACGGCCAATCATCCACAACAGCAGCCCACCTACACACATACACATACACACACACACACACACACACACACACACACACACACACACACACACACACAGAATATTGACTTGAATTTGAAGGTAATGAACGTCCACAGCTTCTGTGTCTAGACTGTAGCTAAGCCCGAGCAGAACTGACATTCTAACTAGGTCTTGGTCTGCTTGGTTTTGGTCCAAAGGAACCAATTCACTGAGTGTGTGTGTGTGTGTGTGTATTCCTCACCCAGACTTGTGACCAGCTCCAGTATGTCGTCTGGGCCCCTCCCCTTTAGACACTCCAGGGACTCCATCACTTCCAGAGTGTTCCCCACACAGCGACCAATAGGACAGTTCATACGACTAAGCACCGCCCCCGTACGGATCCCCAAACTGTTCCCAACTGTCACCTGCAGGAGAGAATGGGGTCAAGGTAAGGGTCAGGGGTCAAGGTAAGGGTCAGGGGTCTGCTTTTTGTTATGTCCTTTCTATTCCAGACTTGACAACCAGTTGAGTTCCTAACTAAATCAACAACCTTATTTGATCAATCAAGTACAAGGCGGAGTGAAAACATGGCCCTCCAGACATTCAAACAAGAATGGGGTAAAGGTCAGGTGTCAATGTTAGGGTTACCATGGACTGGGCCAGCGACTTGGCACTGCCCAGGTCTTTGTAGAGAGCGGCATTCCCAAACTTCACATCCAGAACCAAGGCACTCAGAGACTCAGCACCCTTCTTAGAGATGATAGAGCCTGCAGAGAACACACACACTATTCACATGTTCATTTCTCTACTTTGAAAGGTAGTCCAGTTTGCTGTTGTTGTTGTTGGCAGACCTGTGATGAGTGGGAGGCTGTCGACTGTAGACGTAACGTCTCTCAGAGCATACATGACCTTGTCAGCAGGCACCAGGTTATCTGTCTGTCCTACAATGCAACAGCCAACCTCCTCCAGGATTCGATGCAGCTGAGGATGGTGCCACAATATCACATGTTAATAACTTGTAAATGAGAGAGAGAGAGACAGACAGAAGAAAGAGAGAGGGAGAGAGAGAGAGAGAGAGACAGACAGAAGAAAGAGAGGGAGAGAGAGAGAGAGAGAGACAGACAGAAGAAAGAGAGAGAGAGGGGGAGAGGGAGAGAGAGAGAGAGAGAGAGAGAGAGAGAGAGAGAGAGAGAGAGAGAGAGAGAGAGAGAGAGAGAGAGAGAGAGAGAGAGAGAGAGAGAGAGAGAGAGAGAGAGAGAGAGAGAGAGAGAGAGAGAGAGAGAGAGAGAGAGAGAGAGAGAGAGAGAGAGAGAGAGAG
>NW_024608374.1:0-15000 GCF_018296145.1 Oncorhynchus tshawytscha | reverse complement strand
ACAGCGGACTGACACACAGAGGACTGACACACAGCTGACTGACACACAGCTCACTGACACACAGCTGACTGACACACAGTGGACTGACACACAGCTGACTGACACACAGCGGACTGACACACAGCTGACTGACACACAGCGGACTGACACACAGCTGACTGACACACAGCTGACTGACACACAGCTGACTGACACACAGCGGACTGACACACAGCGGACTGACACACAGCTGACTGACACACAGCGGACTGACACACAGCGGACTGACACACAGCGGACTGACACACAGCTGACTGACACACAGCTGACTGACACACAGCTGACTGACACACAGCGGACTGACACACAATGGACTGAAACACAGCTTTTAAAAAAACATTTATTTCACCTTTATTTAACCAGGTAGGCAAGTTGAGAACAAGTTCTCATTTACAATTGCGACCTGGCCAAGATAAAGCAAAGCAGTTCGACAGATACAACGACACAGAGTTACACATGGAGTAAAACAAACATACAGTCAATAATACAGTAGAAACAAGTCTATGTACGATGTGAGCAAATGAGGTGAGAAGGGAGGTAAAGGCAAAAAAGGCCATGGTGGCAAAGTAAATACAATATAGCAAGTAAAACACTGGAATGGTAGATTTGCAATGGAAGAATGTGCAAAGTAGAAATAAAAATAATGGGGTGCAAAGGAGCAAAATAAATAAATAAATAAAAATGAAATACAGTTGGGAAAGAGGTAGTTGTTTGGGCTAAATTATAGGTGGGCTATGTACAGGTGCAGTAATCTGTGAGCTGCTCTGACAGTTGGTGCTTAAAGCTAGTGAGGGAGATAAGTGTTTCCAGTTTCAGAGATTTTTGTAGTTCGTTCCAGTCATTGGCAGCAGAGAACTGGAAGGAGAGGCGGCCAAAGAAAGAATTGATTTTCTGACTGACACACAGCTGCATGTGACAAGTAGGAGAGGAAAATACACGAGGGATTGTTTTAAATCACTAAACTATTGTGTGTGTGTGTGTGTGTGTGTGTGTGTGTGTGTGTTTCAACAGAATCGGCGGAATGAATACAACCCTGATCAGTGTAAATACAGTTCACTCTCATAACTGCCACGTTGCGTTCCTTCTCTCCCTTTGCTTGTGGACTTCAATGTACAACACATGTGACCAGGCAAAAACACATTTCCAAGCCAAACCTCTACACACAACCTACATCTTTGTTACCATATTATCTAAAATAACGGCATACATCGTCAGCATAGTTAATAGAACTAACTTGTTAGTAAACCTGCTACAATCAAGTAGTAACATCAGTGCAACAGTCAGTTAATAGTTACACAAGGGGGCCCCAGTGGCAATAAATTAGTAATACCAAAATCTTACCTTGACTTAGAACTGTTCTAGTGTTGTCTTGGAAAGTATGTTTGAGCAGCGCGTTTCTGTTGGCTGAACTAACCAGCTGAACTTGCCAGAAAAATGAAACTGAAAAAAATTAAATAATAACAATAATAATCTCTCTCTCTTGCTCTATTTCTCTCTTGCTTCTACTTCATTTTGGAAGGAATTCATTTGTTCAAAACTGTTCAACTACTGTCTTTCTCTCTCTGAGTCAACAACCCATATCATGGATTTCTCACCTTTCCTGTCGGGTTGTGATTGGTCCATCTGCTGCCATCTAGTGGACATGTTGCACTATTTCCCTCAGCTGTGTCTGGACCGTTATTGTCCACATTTGGAGTGTTCTAATGTACTATGGAAAAAGATGGCTCTCCTATTCTTGGCATTTTGCCCAGTCATATTTAAGGTTAGAACTACCTTTCTAGGCATTCTGATGCTTCTAGCTTTGAGTTAAATGTGTTGATAGCATATCTACAGTATTTCACTTTTTAATGTGCATAGTATTGCTTACTGGGTGTTGTCCAATGAATGCTGTAACCACTCCCTCTTCAAATCAGGGCTGATTGGACAAATATGTTCAAAAGAGAACATTGTATTATCATTTCTTTGTACTCTCTGAGGAAGGCCATGCAGCCGAAATGCGTCTGAGTTTTTAAACTTTGTTTCCATTGAACATGCCATACAGATAAAGACATTGTAATTCATTGTATGAAGAGAGCCCTGGTCCTCCTTTCTTTTTGATGACCCATTTACCCCTTTTACCAAAGAGCATCTTCTGTCTACCAAGTCTACTATTGTGTACCTCAGCAGCACTTCCCTTCCTCCTCTTCTTTTCTGTGTCTATTAAGGTTTTCAGAACTTCAGAGTTTCCTACCTGTACCAGAATGCTGCTCCTGAACACTGTCAGGTCTTCCAACCTTGAGAACACACACCGGTCAAATACCCCTCTCTGTCTGTCTGTATGGAAGGACTAGTGACCAATGGGTGTGAGTGGTGGAGCGGGTCAGTTAGTCATTAACTAATGTGCAAGTTCTCCCACTTAAAAAGATGAGAGGCCTGTAATTTTCATCATAGGTACACTTCAACTATAACAGACAAAATGAGAAAAAAATCCAGAAAATCACATTGTAGGATTTTTAATGAATTTATTTGCAAATTATGGTGGAAAATAAGTATTTGGTCACCTACAAACAAGCAGGATTTCTGGCTCTCACAGACCTGTAACTTCTTCTTTAAGAGGCTCCTCTGTCCTCCACTCGTTACCTGTATTAATGGCACGGACGAACGGACCGTCCGTCCGTCCGTCCGTGCCATTAATACAGGTAACGAGTGGAGGACAGAGGAGCCTCTTAAAGAAGAAGTTACAGGTCTGTGAGAGCCAGAAATCTTGCTTCCGTCCGTCCGTCCGTCTGTGTGTGTGTCTGTGTGTCTGTGTGTTACCTGAATGTTTCTTAGGACATTCTAACCAAGTGAGAGAGACTTTGAAATTTCTTAGGACATTCTAACCAAGTGAGAGAGACTTTGAAATTTCTTCAAACGATCTTCTTTATTTATTAAGAATTGCAATAATGAAGCTGGTCGACCCCACACTCTTGAGTGTAAGACAGAAAGTTCAATGATACAGAAAAAACAGAGGTCCTATATAGCAGACCTAGAAATGCTTAGTCATGGCTGGTTCCACCCCTCCCATGCAGATCGAGGCATCATAAGCTACCTTGGGTTCATCTTGTGGTTATGTTCACCGGGTGTTGTTTCCCCGTACCCTGGCTTAGATTCTCAGAAGCATAGATGATTAGAAACAAATAGGGGTTTGTTCTATTTCTCAGGCTATCTCTATATCGGCTCACACCATGTCCTTGACTATACCCACAGACCAGCTGCAGGGAGCTAGAGGGGAACCATCCCTTTACAGAAGCACAGCATTTGTAGTTGTGAAAATCTCTTACTATTGTTAAGCATATAATTCAACAATCAATATTCAACAAAGCAGGTAAATACGTAATATTTCCCTTGCAGTTTTCACACATCAAAGTTCCTGTAGATTGTTAAAACAGGATCTCACATACTGCAGTTGCACCCAAACGGCTCTTATCTGTACGCCCAGACCCATGACAAAGTCACACAAGACAAGCCTATACTAAAATATAACCATGGATAATTCTCCAAGTAAAAATAGCATAGTATGTTCAATTAATCTACATAGGTAATTCAATAATTCCCTCCATAATGGTTACATAAAACAGGTTTCTTAAGGCAAAAACAATAGTAGGGTGATTAGTCGGGGTGGATGTGGGTGTAGAACACGAACTTCTAGCAACTCCAAGGTTGAGTGTTTGAATCTCATCACGGAAAACTTTAGCATTTTAGCTAGTTAGCAACATTGAAACAAATTTTTTGCTACATTGGAACTACTTGGAACTACAAGTTTGCTAACCCTTCCCCTAACCTTTCCCCTAACCCTTTTAGCTAACCCTTCCCCTAACCCTTATAGCTAACCCTTCCCCAAACCTTAACCCCTAGAGCTAGTTAGCGTTAGCCACCTAGCTGTTAGCAACAACAAATTGTAATTTGTGACATGTTATACATTCAACAAATTCAAAACATATCGTAGGAATTGTATTATGAATTGTAATTCATAACATATCATACAAAATGGATAATGGACATCCACAAAATAAGATACCATACGAAACGTAACATATCACAGTAAATGGAGTGTTTTGGATTATATACGCACAAAATAATACGAACTGCTCTGAGACCATGTTGAGAAAACCAGGCACAGCTCATCACCCGTCTAACACCATCCCTACAGTGAAGCGTGGTGGCAGCATCATGCTATGGGGATACTTTTAAGCGGAATGGACTGGGAGACTGGCAAGGACAGAGGAACAATGAATGGATCCAAATACAGGCAAATCCTTGATGATGACCTGCTTCAGAGTGCAAACAACTTTAGACTGAGGCAAAGACTTACGTTCCAACAGAACAATGACCCCAAACATACAGCCAAAGCAATACTGGAATGACTTCAGAACAAGAATGTGAAAGTCCTTGAGTGGCCCAGCCAAAGCCCAGACTTGAACCCATTGAAAATCTGTGGATTGAAGGACTTGAAGATTGCTGTTTTTCACCTCTCCCCATCTTATTTAACAGAGCGTGAGAAAAGGAAGAATGGGAGAAAAAAAAACAAATCCAGATGTGCAAAGCTGATACAAACAAACCCAAGACAAAGCAAATCTGTAATCGCTGCCAAAGGTGCTTCTACAAGTATAGACTCAGGGGTGTGAATACTTATGCAAATTTGATTTCTGTATTTAATTTTCAATAGATTTGCAAAACATTTTTCTATTGATTGAGATGTAGCCTACATTGGGTCTTTATGATATCCTTTACAAATCAAATCAAACTACATTGTATTGGTCACGTACACATTTATCAGATGTATGTGAGAGAGTAGTGAAATGCTTGTGTTCCAGCTCCAACAGTGCAGTAATATCTCCTTTCTTTCTGTAATGTTCCCTTTCTTTCTGTGTCACCAAATGTTTGAATAATATTAAAGTTACCAGGTTGTTAGGGCCATACTGGCCAAACATTTTGTTCTTATATTTATATTATAATAGAGATGTGTGGACAGGTGTTTTCATATTTAGAAGCAATGTGGAAAACAGTATCGTTGTTGTTTTGGAAGAATCTGTTGAGTTCATGCAGAGACAAACCAAAAAGGAAAATCCCTACACACACACACACACACACACACACACACACACACACACACACACACACACACACACACACACACACACACACACCACACACCACACACACACACACACACACACACACACACACACACACACACACACACACACACACACCACACACACACACACACACACACACACACACACACACACACACACACACACACACACACACACACACACACACACACACACACACACACACACCACACACCACACACACACACACACTACACACACACCACACACCACACACCACACACCACACACACACACACACACACACACACCACACACACACACACACACCACACACCACACACCACACACACACACACACTACACACACACACCACACACCACACACCACACACCACACACACCACACACACACACACACACACACACACACACACACACACACCACACACCACACACACACACACTACACACACACACCACACACCACACACCACACACCACACACACACACACACACACACACACCACACACCACACACACACACACCACACACACACCACACACACCACACACCACGCACTACACACACACACACCACACACACACACACCACACACACCACACACCACGCACTACACACACACACACACACACACACACACACCACACACACCACACACACACACCACACACACACACACACCACACACACCACACACCACGCACTACACACACACACACCACACACACACACACCACACACACCACACACCACGCACTACACACACACACACACACACACACACACACCACACACACACACACACACACCACACACACCACACACCACACACCACGCACTACACACACACACACACACACACACACACACACACACACACACACACACACACACACCACACACACACACACCACACACCACGCACCACACACACACACACCACACACCACGCACCACACACACACACACACACACACACACGCACCACACACACACACACCACACACCACACACACACACACCACACACACACACACACACACCACACACCACACACCACACACACACACACCACACACCACACACACACACACACACACACCACACACCACACACCACACACACACACACCACACACCACACACACACACACACACCACACACCACGCACCACACACACACACACACCACACACCACACACACACACACACACCACACACCACACACACACACACCACACACCACACACCACACACACACACACCACACACCACGCACTACACACACACCACACACCACGCACCACACACACACACACACACACACACACACACCACGCACCACGCACCACACACACACACACACACACACACCACACACACACACACACACCACACACCACACACACACACACCACGCACCACGCACTACACACACACCACGCACCACACACACACACACACACACCACGCACCACGCACCACACACACACACACCACACCACGCACCACGCACCACACACACACACACACACACACCACGCACCACACACACACACACACCACACACCACGCACCACACACACACACACACCACACACCACACACACACACACCCACACACCACACACACACACACACACACCACACACCACACACCACACACACACACACCACACACCACACACACACACCACACACCACACACCACACACACACACACCACACACCACACACACACACACACACCACACACCACGCACCACACACACACACACACCACACACCACACACACACACACACACCACACACCACACACACACACACCACACACCACACACCACACACACACACACCACACACCACGCACCACGCACTACACACACACCACACACCACGCACCACACACACACACACACACACACACACACCACACACCACACACACACACACACACGAATGAAACTGTCAGTGAAACTGATTTAACACAGCTGTCGATCAGCATTTGTCTTGGCTTACTGTGTGTGTTTCTGGATAACAGTCAGGAAGTCACGCCTGACATACTTCCGACCACAACTCTATCTTCCTGATTCCTGCTTACAAGCAAAAATTAAAGCAGGAAGCACCAGTGACTCGGTCTATAAAAAAGTGGTCAGATGAATCAGATGCTAAACTACAAGACTGTTTTGCTATCACAGACTGTAATATGTTCCGGGATTCTTCCGATGGCATTGAGGAGTACATCACATCAGTCACTGGCTTTATCAATAAGTGAATCGAGGACGTCGTCCCCACAGTGACTGTACGTTCATACCACAACCAGAAGCCTAGGATCATAGGCAACATTCCCACTAAGCTAAAGGGTAGAGCTGCCGCTTTCAAGGTGCGGGACTCTAACCCGGAAGCTTATAAGAAATCCTGCTATGCCCTGCGACGAACCATCAAACAGGCAAAGCGTCAATACAGGGCTATGATTGAATCATACTACACCAGCTCCGACGCTCGTCTTATGTGGCAGGGCTTGCAAACTATTACAGACTACAAAGGGAAGCACAGCCGTGGGCTGCCCAGTAACACAACACTACCAGACAAGCTAAATCACTTCTATGCTCACTTCGAGGCAAGCAACACTGAGGCATGCATGTTCCCGACGACTGTGTGATCACGCTCCGTAGCCGATGTGAGTAAGTCCTTTAAACACGTTAACATTCACAAGGCTGCGGGGCCATACGGATTACCAGGACGTGTGCTCCTGGCATGTGCTGACCAACTGGCAGGGGTCTTCACTGACATTTTCAACATGTCCCTGATTGAGACTGTAATACAAACATGTTTCAAGCAGACCACCATAGTCCCTGTGCCTAAGAACACAAAGGCAACCTGCCTAAATGAACACAGACCCGTAGCACTCACGTCCGTAGCCATGAAGTGCTTTGAAAGGCTGGTAATGGCTCACATCAACACTATTATCCTAGAAACCCTAGACACACTCCAATTTTCATACCGCCCAAACAGATCCACAGATGATGCAATCTCTATTGCACTCCATACAGCCCTTTCCCACCTGAACAAAAGGAACACCTATGTGAGAATGCTATTCATTGACTGCAGTTCAGCGTTCAACACCATAGTGCCCTCAAAGCTCATCACTAAGTTAAGGATCCAGGTACTAAACACCTCTCTCTGCAACTGGATCCTGGACTTCCTGACAGGCCACCCCAGGTGATGAGGGTAGATAGCAACACATCTGCCACGCTGATCCTCAGCACTGGAGCCCCCCAGGGGTGCGTGCTCAGTCCCCTCCTGTACTCCCTGTTCACCGTCGACTGCATGCCCAGGCACGACTCCAACACCATCATCTGGCCGGGTGGTGCCAGAATAACGACCTATACCTCAAAGTAGCCAAGACTAAGGAGATGATTGTGGACGACAGGAAAAAGAGGACCGAGCACGCCCCCATTTTCATCGACTGGGCTGGAGTGGAGCAGGTTGAGAGCTTCAACTTCCTTGGCGTCCACATCACCAACAAACTAGAACGGTCCAAACACACCAAGACAGTCGTGAAGAGGGCACGACAAAGCCTATTCCCCCTCAGGAAACTAAAAACATTTGGCATGGGTCCTGAGATCCTCAAAAGGTTCTACAGCTGCAACATCGAGAGCATCCTGACCAGACGGTGTCAAATCAAATCAAATCAAATCAAATTTTATTTGTCACATACACATGGTTAGCAGATGTTAATGCGAGTGTAGCGAAATGCTTGTGCTTCTAGTTCCGACAATGCAGTAATAACGAGCAAGTAATCTAACTAACAATTCCAAAAAAAAAAAAACTACTGTCTTATACACAGTGTAAGGGGATAAAGAATATGTACATAAGGATATATGAATGAGTGATGGTACAGAGCAGCATAGGCAAGATACAGTAGATGATATCGAGTACAGTATATACATATGAGATAAGTATGTAAACCAAGTGGCATAGTTAAAGTGGCTAGTGATACATGTATTACATAAGGATGCAGTCGATGATATAGAGTACAGTATCAACGTATGCATATGAGATGAACAATGTAGGGTAAGTAACATTGTATAAGGTAGCATTGTTTAAAGTGGCTAGTGATATATTTACATAATTTCCCATCAATTCCCATGATTAAAGTGGCTGGAGTAGAGTCAGTGTCATTGACAGTGTGTTGGCAGTAGCCACTCAATGTTAGTGGTGGCTGTTTAACAGTCTGATGGCCTTGAGATAGAAGCTGTTTTTCAGTCTCTCGGTCCCAGCTTTGATGCACCTGTACTGACCTCGCCTTCTGGATGACAGCGGGGTGAACAGGCAGTGGCTCGGGTGGTTGATGTCCTTGATGATCTTTATGGCCTTCCTGTAGCATCGGGTGGTGTAGGTGTCCTGGAGGGCAGGTAGTTTGCCCCCGGTGATGCGTTGTGCAGACCTCACTACCCTCTGGAGAGCCTTACGGTTGAGGGCGGTGCAGTTGCCATACCAGGCGGTGATACAGCCCGCCAGGATGCTCTCGATTGTGCATCTGTAGAAGTTTGTGAGTGCTTTTGGTGACAAGCCGAATTTCTTCAGCCTCCTGAGGTTGAAGAGGCGCTGCTGCGCCTTCCTCACGATGCTGTCTGTGTGAGTGGACCAATTCAGTTTGTCTCTGTGATGTGTATGCCGAGGAACTTAAAACTTGCTACCCTCTCCACTACTGTTCCATCGATGTGGATGGGGGTGTTCCCTCTGCTGTTTCCTGAAGTCCACAATCATCTCCTTAGTTTTGTTGACGTTGAGTGTGAGGTTATTTTCCTGACACCACACTCCGAGGGCCCTCACCTCCTCCCTGTAGGCCGTCTCGTCGTTGTTGGTAATCAAGCCTACCACTGTTGTGTCGTCCGCAAACTTGATGATTGAGTTGGAGGCGTGCATGGCCACGCAGTCGTGGGTGAACAGGGAGTACAGGAGGGGCTCAGAACGCACCCTTGTGGGGCCCCAGTGTTGAGGATCAGCGGGAGGAGATGTTGTTGCCTACCCTCACCACCTGGGGCGGCCCGTCAGGAAGTCCAGTACCCAGTTGCACAGGGCGGGGTCGAGACCCAGGGTCTCGAGCTTGATGACGAGCTTGGAGGGTACTATGGTGTTGAATGCCGAGCTGTAGTCGATGAACAGCATTCTCACATAGGTATTCCTCTTGTCCAGATGGGTTAGGGCAGTGTGCAGTGTGGTTGAGATTGCATCGTCTGTGGACCTATTTGGGCGGTAAGCAAATTGGAGTGGGTCAAGGGTGTCAGGTAGGGTGGAGGTGATATGGTCCTTGACTAGTCTCTCAAAGCACTTCATGATGACGGATGTGAGTGCTACGGGCGGTAGTCGTTTAGCTCAGTTACCTTAGCTTTCTTGGGAACAGGAACAATGGTGGCCCTCTTGAAGCATGTGGGCACAGCAGACTGGTATAGGGATTGATTGAATATGTCCGTAAACACACCAGCCAGCTGGTCTGCGCATGCTCTGAGGGCGCGGCTGGGGATGCCGTCTGGGCCTGCAGCCTTGCGAGGGTTAACACGTTTAAATGTCTTACTCACTTCGGCTGCAGTGAAGGAGAGACCGCATGATTCCGTTGCAGGCCGTGTCAGTGGCACTGTATTGTCCTCAAAGCGGGCAAAAAAGTTATTTAGTCTGCCTGGGAGCAAGACATCCTGGTCCGTGACTGGGCTGGGTTTCTTCCTGTAGTCCGTGATTGACTGTAGACCCTGCCACATACCTCTTGTGTCTGAGCCGTTGAATTGAGATTCTACTTTGTCTCTGTACTGGCGCTTAGCTTGTTTGATAGCCTTGCGGAGGGAATAGCTGCACTGTTTGTATTCAGTCATGTTACCAGACACCTTGCCCTGATTAAAAGCAGTGGTTCGTGCCTTCAGTTTCACACGAATGCTGCCATCAATCCACGGTTTCTGGTTAGGGAATGTTTTAATCGTTGCTATGGGAACGACATCTTCAACGCACGTTCTAATGAACTCGCACACCGTATCAGCGTATTCGTCAATGTTGTTGTCTGACGCAATACGAAACATCTCCCAGAGGATGGCCCTAAAAATTGTCAAAGACCCAGCCACACCAGTCATACGCTACTGCTACTCTCTGTTCATCATATATGCATTGTCACTTTAACCATATCTAAATGTACAAACAACCTCAATCAGCCCGATTAACCGGTGTCTGTATATAGCCTCTACTGTATATAGCCTCGGCTACTGTATAATAGCCTCTTTGTTGTATATAGCCTTCTACTGCTACATAACTGCAACCTACTGAACCTACTGTACCTATTGAACTGTATTGTACCTACTGTACCCACTGAACCTACTGAACCATATTGTACCCACTGTACCATACTGAACCTACTGTACCATACTGAACCTACTGTACCATACTGAACCTACTGTACCTTGTGAACCTACTGAACCTACTGAACTTACTGAACCATATTGAACCTACTGTACCATACTGAACCTACTGAACCATATTGAACCTACTGTACCATACTGAACCTACTGTACCATACTGAACCTACTGTACCATATTGAACCTACTGTACCATATTGAACCTACTGTACCATACTGAACCTACTGTACCTACTGAACCATATTGTACCCACTGTAAATCAAATCAAATCAAATCAAATTTTATTTGTCACATACACATGGTTAGCAGATGTTAATGCGAGTGTAGCGAAATGCTTGTGCTTCTAGTTCCGACAATGCAGTAATAACGAGCAAGTAATCTAACTAACAATTCCAAAAAAAAAACTACTGTATTATACACAGTGTAAGGGGATAAAGAATATGTACATAAGGATATATGAATGAGTGATGGTACAGAGCAGCATAGGCAAGATACAGTAGATGATATCGAGTACAGTATATACATATGAGATAAGTATGTAAAACCAAGTGGCATAGTTAAAGTGGCTAGTGATACATGTATTACATAAGGATGCAGTCGATGATATAGAGTACAGTATCAACGTATGCATATGAGATGAACAATGTAGGGTAAGTAACATTATATAAGGTAGCATTGTTTAAAGTGGCTAGTGATATATTTACATCATTTCCCATCGATTCCCATGATTAAAGTGGCTGGAGTAGAGTCAGTGTCATTGACAGTGTGTTGGCAGTAGCCACTCAATGTTAGTGGTGGCTGTTTAACAGTCTGATGGCCTTGAGATAGAAGCTGTTTTTCAGTCTCTCGGTCCCAGCTTTGATGCACCTGTACTGACCTCGCCTTCTGGATGACAGCGGGGTGAACAGGCAGTGGCTCGGGTGGTTGATGTCCTTGATGATCTTTATGGCCTTCCTGTAGCATCGGGTGGTGTAGGTGTCCTGGAGGGCAGGTAGTTTGCCCCGGTGATGCGTTGTGCAGACCTCACTACCCTCTGGAGAGCCTTACGGTTGAGGGCGGTGCAGTTGCCATACCAGGCGGTGATACAGCCCGCCAGGATGCTCTCGATTGTGCATCTGTAGAAGTTTGTGAGTGCTTTTGGTGACAAGCCGAATTTCTTCAGCCTCCTGAGGTTGAAGAGGCGCTGCTGCGCCTTCCTCACGATGCTGTCTGTGTGAGTGGACCAATTCAGTTTGTCTGTGATGTGTATGCCGTGATTGAGTTGAGGCGTGCATGGCCACGCAGTCGTGGGTGAACAGGGAGTACAGGAGGGGGCTCAGAACGCACCCTTGTGGGGCCCCAGTGTTGAGGATCAGCGGGGAGGAGATGTTGTTGCCTACCCTCACCACCTGGGGGCGGCCCGTCAGGAAGTCCAGTACCCAGTTGCACAGGGCGGGCCGAGACCCAGGGTCTCGAGCTTGATGACGAGCTTGGAGGGTACTATGGTGTTGAATGCCGAGCTGTAGTCGATGAACAGCATTCTCACATAGGTATTCCTCTTGTCCAGATGGGTTAGGGCAGTGTGCAGTGTGGTTGAGATTGCATCGTCTGTGGACCTATTTGGGCGGTAAGCAAATTGGAGTGGGTCAAGGGTGTCAGGTAGGGTGGAGGTGATATGGTCCTTGACTAGTCTCTCAAAGCACTTCATGATGACGGATGTGAGTGCTACGGGCGGTAGTCGTTTAGCTCAGTTACCTTAGCTTTCTTGGGAACAGGAACAATGGTGGCCCTCTTGAAGCATGTGGGAACAGCAGACTGGTATAGGGATTGGTTGAATATGTCCGTAAACACACCGGCCAGCTGGTCTGCGCATGCTCTGAGGGCGCGGCTGGGGATGCCGTCTGGGCCTGCAGCCTTGCGAGGGTTAACACGTTTAAATGTCTTACTCACTTCGGCTGCAGTGAAGGAGAGACCGCATGATTCCGTTGCAGGCCGTGTCAGTGGCACTGTATTGTCAGCAAGACATCCTGGTCCGTGACTGGGCTGGGTTTCTTCCTGTAGTCCGTGATTGACTGTAGACCCTGCCACATACCTCTTGTGTCTGAGCCGTTGAATTGAGATTCTACTTTGTCTCTGTACTGGCGCTTAGCTTGTTTGATAGCCTTGCGGAGGGAATAGCTGCACTGTTTGTATTCAGTCATGTTACCAGACACCTTGCCCTGATTAAAAGCAGTGGTTCGTGCCTTCAGTTTCACACGAATGCTGCCATCAATCCACGGTTTCTGGTTAGGGAATGTTTTAATCGTTGCTATGGGAACGACATCTTCAACGCACGTTCTAATGAACTCGCACACCGTATCAGCGTATTCGTCAATGTTGTTGTCTGACGCAATACGAAACATCTCCCAGTCCACGTGATGGAAGCAGTCTTGGAGTGTGGAGTCAGCTTGGTCGGACCAGCGTTGGACAGACCTCAGCGTGGGAGCTTCTTGTTTTAGTTTCTGTCTGTAGGCAGGGATCAACAAAATGGAGTCGTGGTCAGCTTTTCCGAAAGGGGGCGGGGCAGGGCCTTATATGCGTCGCGGAAGTTAGAGTAACAATGATCCAGGGTCTTTCCACCCCTGGTTGCGCAATCAATATGCTGATAAAATTTAGGGAGTCTTGTTTTCAGATTAGCCTTGTTAAAATCCCCAGCTACAATGAATGCAGCCTCCGGATAAATCGTTTCCAGTTTGCAGAGAGTTAAATAAAGTTCGTTCAGAGCCATCGATGTGTCTGCTTGGGGGGATATATACGGCTGTGATTATAATCGAAGAGAATTCTCTTGGTAGATAATGCGGTCTACATTTGATTGTGAGGAATTCTAAATCAGGTGAACAGAAGGATTTGAGTTCCTGTATGTTTCCTTCATCACACCATGTCACGTTGGCCATAAGGCATACGCCCCCCCGTCTTCTTACCAGAGAGATGTTTGTTTCTGTCGGCGCGATGCGTGGAGAAACCCGCTGGCTGCACCGCTCGGATTGCGTCTCTCCAGTGAGCCATGTTTCCGTGAAGCAGAGAACGTTACAGTCTCTGATGTCCCTCTGGAATGCTACCCTTGCTCGGATTTCATCAACCTTGTTGTCAAGAGACTGGACATTGGCAAGAAGAATGCTGGGGAGTGGTGCACGATGTGCCCGTCTCCGGAGTCTGACCAGAAGACCGCTTCGTTTCCCTCTTTTTCTGAGTCGTTTTTTTTTTTTGGTCGCTGCATGTGATCCACTCGGTTACACTGGTTGTAAGGCAGAACTCAGGATCCGCATCGCGAAAAACATATTCTTGGTCGTACTGATGGTGAGTTGACGCTGATCTTATATTCAGTAGTTCTTGTCGGCTGTATGTAAAGAAACCTAAGATGACCTGGGGTACTAGTGTAAGAAATAACACGTAAAAAACAAAAACTGCATA
>NW_024608373.1:47500-59795 GCF_018296145.1 Oncorhynchus tshawytscha | reverse complement strand
TCCTCTCACTAATGTAATTTCTGGTTAGCTTTGGCTGTGTTTTCTGCCTCACTCACTACAGAAGAGAGAGAGATAGATGAGTCTAGTGGTGTTGTTGACAACAACCTGGAGAGAGAGAGAGAGAGATAAATGAGTCTAGCTGTGTTGCTGATAACAACCTGGAGAGAGAGAGAGATAAATGAGTCTAGCGGTGTTGCTGATAACAACCTGGAGAGAGAGAGAGAGATAAATGAGTCTAGCTGTGTTGCTGATAACAACCTGGAGAGAGAGAGAGATAAATGAGTCTAGCTGTGTTGCTGATAACAACCTGGAGAGAGAGAGAGAGATAAATGAGTCTAGCGGTGTTGCTGATAACAACCTGGAGAGAGAGAGAGATAAATGAGTCTAGCGGTGTTGTTGACAACAACCTGAGAGAGAGAGAGAGAGATAAATGAGTCTAGCGGTGTTGCTGAGAGAGAGAGAGAGAGAGATAAATGAGTCTAGCTGTGTTGTTACCAACCTGGAGAGAGAGATAAATGAGTCTAGCTGTGTTGCTGATAACAACCTGGAGAGAGAGAGAGAGATAAATGAGTCTAGCTGTGTTGCTGACAACAACCTGGAGAGAGAGAGAGAGAGAGATAAATAGGTCGCTGTGTTGCTGATAACAACCTGGAGAGAGAGAGATAAATGAGTCTAGCGGTGTTGTTGACAACAACCTGGAGAGAGAGAGAGAGAGAGAGAGAGAGATAAATGAGTCTAACTGTGTTGCTGATAACAACCTGGAGAGAGAGAGATAAATGAGTCTAGCTGTGTTGCTGATAACAACCTGGAGAGAGAGAGAGAGAGATAAATGAGTCTGGCTGTATTTGCTGATAACAACCCGGAGAGAGAGAGAGATAAATGAGTCTAGCTGTTGTGCACTTGAGTGAGGACCCAAAAGCGGTTTAACAAAAACAGAGTCCTTTAATGTAAAAACACAGGAAGACATAGATCCCTCTTCAGATGTAGAAAATGGCAAAATAGACAACCCCTCAGAGAGGGGCAAATGAAACAGAAAGTCCTTCTGATATTTACAAAGGTCCCTTCTTAGCAGAGGGAGAATAGCTGGGTTGCGGCGACAATTTGCTGGTCTCTCTGGGTAGGCGCGGGTGCGTGGTTAGAGGTACCTGATCACACGTAGCATTAGAAGAACAGGCAGATTCCAACAGGATGGGACAAGGGTGAAGCAAACAAGACGATAGTTTGGTTCTGGCATGAGAAAAACCTCAAACGAGAATCTGACAAAGAAAGAAGCAGGAACAGAGAGAGAAATAGAGACCTAATCAGAGGAAAAAAGGGAACAGGTGGGAAAAGAGTGAACGAGGTAGTTAGAGAAGATGAGGAACAGCTGGGGGAAGGAGAGGAAGTTAAGGTAACCTAATACGACCAGCAGAGGAAACGGAGGAAGAGAAAGAACAGGAACAAGACATAATATGACAATACATGACAGTACCCCCCACTCACCGAGCGCCTCCTGGCACACTCGAGGAGGAAACCTGGCGGCAACGGAGGAAATCATCGATCAGCGAACGGTCCAGCACGTCCCGAGAGGGAACCCAACTCCTTTCCTCAGGACCGTACTCCCTCCCAATCTACTAGGTACTGATGACCACGGCCCCGAGGACGCATGTCCAAAATCTTACGGACCCTGTAGATAGGTGCGCCCTCGACAAGGATGGGAAAGACGAGCGGGGGCGCGAAGAACGGGCTTAACACAGGAGACATGGAAGACCGGGTGGACGCGACGAAGATATCGCGGGAGAAGAAGTCGCACTGCGACAGGATTAATGATCTGAGAAATACGGAACGGACCAATGAACCACGGGGTCAACTTGCGAGAAGCTGTCTTAAGGGGAAGGTTTTGAGTGGAGAGCTATACTCTCTGACCGCGACAATATCTAGGACTCTTAGTTCTACGCTTATTAGCGGCTCTCACAGTCTGCGCCCTATAACGGCAAAGTGCAGACCTGACCCTCTTCCAGGTGCGCTCACAACGTTGGACAAAAGCCTGAGCGGAGGGGGCGCAGGACTCGGCGAGCTGAGACGAGAACAGCGGAGGCTGGTACCCGAGGCTACTCTGAAAAGGAGATAGACCGGTCGCAGACGAAGGAAGGAGTTGTGGGCGTATTCTGCCCAGGGAGCTGTTCTGACCAAGACGCAGGGTTACGAAAAGAAAGACTGCGTAAGATGCGACCAATAGTCTGATTGGCCCGTTCTGCTTGACCGTTAGACTGAGGGTGAAAGCCGGAAGAGAGACTGACGGAAGCTCCAATCAAACGGCAAAACTCCCTCCAAAATTGAGACGTGAATTGCGGACCCCTGTCCGAAACGACGTCTGACGGAAGGCCATGAATTCTGAAAACATTCTCGATGATGATTTGTGCCGTTTCTTTAGCAGAAGGGAGCTTAGCGAGGGGAATAAAATGAGCCGCCTTAGAGAACCTATCGACAACCGTAAGAATAACAGTCTTCCCCCGCTGACGAAGGCAGTCCGGTGATAAAATCTAAGGCGATGTGAGACCACGGTCGAGAGGGAATGGGAAGCGGTCTGAGACGGCCGGCAGGAGGGGGAGTTACCGGACTTAGTCTGCGCGCACACCGAACAAGCAGCCACGAAATGACGCGTGTCACGCTCCCGAGTGGGCCACCAAAACGCTGGCGAATGGAAGCAAGCGTACCCCGAACGCCGGGGTGGCCGGCTGACTTGGCAGAGTGAGCCCACTGAAGAACAGCCAGACGAGTAGGAACGGGAACGAAAAGAAGGTTCCTAGGGCAGCGCGCGGCGACGGAGTGTGAGTGAGTGCTTGCTTTACCTGCCTCTCAATTCCCCAGACAGTCAACCCGACAACACGCCCCTCAGGGAGAATCCCCCTCGGGGTCGGTGGAGACTACTGAAGAACTGAAGAGACGAGATAAAGCATCAGGCTTGGTGTTCTTAGAGCCCGGACGATAAGAAATTACGAACTCGAAACGAGCGAAAAACAGCGCCCAACGAGCCTGACGCGCATTAAGTCGTTTGGCAGAACGGATGTACTCAAGGTTCCTATGGTCAGTCCAAACGACAAAAGGAACGGTCGCCCCCCAACCACTGTCGCCATTCGCCTAGGGCTAAGCGGATGGCGAGCAGTACGCGGTTTCCCACATCATAGTTACGTTCCGACGGCGACAGACGATGAGAAAAAATACGCGCAAGGGTGGACCTTGTCGTCAGAGAGGGAGCGCTGAGAAAGAATGGCTCCCACGCCCACCTCTGACGCGTCAACCTCGACAACGAACTGTCTAGAGTCGTCAGGTGTAACAAGGATAGGTGCGGATGTAAAACGATTCTTGAGAAGATCAAAAGCTCCCTGGGCGGAATCGACCACTTAATATCCATAAATCTCTGTTTACAATGACGACATTTCAAAAATGCTACTCAAAATGTCCGGAGAAATTATGATAGCTCCGACAGATAACGTCAGATAACAAGCAATAAACATGACTAAATATACATGTTCTACATATAGTTACAAAGATACACTTCTTCTTAATACAACCGCTGTGTTACATTTATTTTTAACGTTACAGAATTCGTTCACTAGTCTATGCTATGAGTCGGCGCTCAGATATTAGCAGTGTCTCCTCTACGTTTGGAGTCCACAGAAACCCAAAATAACCACATAAATATTCCCTTACCTTTGATGTTCTTCGATCAGAAGACGTAGAAGGAGTCATACTTACCCAATACATCGTTTGGTTTCAAGTTGTGCGTCTTTTGTATTAGCATATGCTAACAGCTTCAGCTGAAATGCACCCAAAATAACTTCTGCTCCTTCTGGTCCCGCACTCTTGCGCATCAAATCTTCAAAATTACATATTATATGTCGACTAAACTGGTCAAACTAAGTGCAGAATCGAGCAAATGATGTTTTTATCATGTAAAACAATGATCATCGCGAACAAACGAACCGGCTTCAACTGGTGTCTATTGGAAAAGAACGTTCCCCAAATCGGCCGCGCGCAATAGAGTGCATGTATGTGAGAGTGAACCGGGCATTTTCGCCCGCCAAAGGATGAGGGAGCGCGAAATTCAAACAATGAACGTGCCAATTGAAAGCAGACATCGCGCTGAACAAATACATACTGTTCCCAGATCGGTAGCTGCCTGGGAAGGGTGGGGGCGATGACGTCAAAGTTGACCCAACTTTTCTCTTGACAAGAGAGAGTTTGGGAGAAAGGCTGCCCTGAGAGTTCTGCTTTACATACAGACATAATTTAAACGGTTTTAGAAACTTTAGAGTGTTTTCTATTCAATAATTATTATTATATGCATATATTAGCAATTTTGGAAAAAAATATTTTCAGTTTACTATGGGCACACACTTCCTCCAACGGGGGCAGTATTGAGCCATAAGCTCAAGAGGTTAACCTCTTGATGCTACCCATCCCGGATCCGGGATCGTGACTACGGCTCAAGCTCATTAGCATAACACAAAATGTGAAAAAATATTCTTAGACATATTTAACCTCCACACCTACACAATTTAACCTCCACACCTACACAATTTAACCTCCACACCTACACAAGTCCAATAGCTCAAATGAAAGATAAACACCTTGTTCATCTACCCAGCAAGTCAGATTTCTAAAATGTTTTACGGCGAAAACATAGCACACATTTATATTAGACCACCACCGAAACAAAAGGCAAGCGGCGGCCATTTTGTCCCAGAAAATATAAAATTTAAAAGTAGGATTAAAAAAAAAAATAAATAATTCACTAACCTTTTGAAAATCTTCATCAGATGACAGTAATATTACATGTTACACAGTACATTTTTTTTTTTTTTCAATAATATGCCATTAAAGCACGTCTTGACAGAAGTAAGGGCTGTGAGGGGAGCTGCCACCTGACCGAAATTACGGATGAAACGACGATAGAAATTCCTCCCGAGAAAGCGCTGCAGCTCGACGCGTGACTTTAGGAACGGGCCAATCAATGACAGCTTGGACCTTAGCGGGATCCATCTTAATGCCTTCAGCGGAAATAACAGAACCGAGAAATGTGACGGAGGAGGCATGAAAAGTGCACTTCTCAGCCTTCACATAAAGACAATTCTCTAAAAGGCGCTGGAGGACACGCCGAACGTGCTGAACATGAATCTGGAGTGACGGAGAAAATCAGGATATCGTCAAGGTAAACGAAAACAAAGATGTTCAGCATGTCTCTCAGGACGTCATTTACTAATGCCTGAAAGACAGCTGGAGCGTTTGCGAGGCCGAAAGGAAGAACCCGGTATTCAAAGTGCCCTAACGGAGTGTTAAACGCTGTTTTCCACTCGTCCCCTCCCTGACGCGCACAAGATGGTAAGCGCTACGAAGGTCCAACTTAGTGAAAAACCTGGCTCCCTGCAGGATCTCGAAGGCTGAAGACATAAGAGGAAGCGGATAACGATTCTTAACTGTTATGTCATTCAGCCCGATAATCTACGCAGGGGCGCAGGGACCCGTCCTTCTTCTTAACAAAAACCCCGCCTCCGGCGGGAGAGGAGGAGGGGACTATGGTACCGGCGCGAGAGCTACAGACAAATAATCTTCGAGAGCCTTACGTTCGGGAGCCGACAGAGAGTATAGTCTACCCTGGGGGGTTCCTGTGGTTCCTGGAAGAAGAGAGTGGCCCTGGACCGACTGAACACCGTGCGCAGATCGTGATATTCCTCCGGAACCCTCGTCAAATCACCAGGCTCCTCCTGTGAAGAAGAGACAGAGGAAACAGGAGGGATAGCAGACATTAAACATTTCACATGACAAGAGACGTTCCAGGAGAGGATAGAATTACTAGACCAATTAATAGAAGGATTATGACAAACTAGCCAGGGATGACCCAAAACAACAGGTGTAAAAGGTGAACGAAAAATTAAAAAGAAATGGTTTCGCTATGATTACCAGAGACAGTGAGGGTTAAAGGTAGCGTTTCACGCTGAATCCTGGGGAGAGAGCTCCCATCCAGAGCGAACAAGGCCGTGGGCTCCTTTAACTGTCTGAGAGGAATGTCATGTTCCCGAGCCCAGGTCTCGTCCATAAAACAGCCCTCCGCCCCAGAGTCTATCAAGGCGCTCTCTTGAAGGAGAGACCAGAGTAGTAGCGCTCACCAGTAGCCCTCCTCTTACTGATGAGCTCTGGCTTTTACTGGACATGAAGTGACAAAATGACCAGCGGAACCGCAATAGAGACAGAGGCGGTTGGTGATTCTCCGTTCCCTCTCCTTAGTCGAGATGCGGATACCCCCAGCTGCATAGGCTCAGCACCCGAGCCGGCGGAGGAAGATGGTAGTGATGCGGAGAGGGGGCAACGGAGAACGCGAGCCTCCTTTCCCCGAGCTCGGTGACGAAGATCAACCCGTCGTTCTATGCGAATAGCGAGTTCAATCAAGGAATCCACGCTGGCGGGAACCTCACGGGAGAGAATCTCATCCTTTACCTCCGCGGAGACCCTCCAGAAAACGAGCGAGCAAAGCCGGCTCGTTCCAGTCACTGGAGGCAGGAAGAGTGCGAAACTCAATAGAGTAATCTGTTATGGATCGATTACCTTGACATAGGGAAGACAGGACCCTGGAAGCTTCCTCCCCAAAAACAGAACGATCAAAAACCCGTATCATCTCCTCCTTAAAGTCCTGATACTGGTTAGTACACTCAGCCCTCGCCTCCCAGATAGCCGTGCCCCACTCACGAGCCCGTCCAGTAAGGAGAGATATGACGTAGGCGATACGAGCTGTGCTCCTGGAGTAAGTGTTGGGCTGGAGAGAAAACACAATATCACACTGGGTGAGGAACGAGCGGCATTCAGTGGCCTCCCAGAGTAACACGGCGGGTTATTGATTCTGGGCTCCGGAGATTCGGAAGCCCTGGAAGTGGCCGGTGGATCGAGGCGGAGATGGTGAACCTGTCTTGTGAGGTCGGAGACTTGGGCGGTCAGGGTCTCAACGGCATGTCGAGCAACAGACAATTCCTGCTCGTGTCTGCCTAGCATCGCTCCCTGGATCTCGACGGCTGAGTGGAAAGGATCCGAAATCGCTGGGTCCATTCTTGGTCAGATTCTTCTGTTGTGCACTTGAGTGAGGACCCAAAAGCGGTTTAACAAAAACAGAGTCCTTTAATGTAAAAACACAGGGAAGACATAGATCCTCTTCAGATGTAGAAAATGGCAAAATAGACAACCCTCAGAGAGGGCGACAAATGAAACAGAAAGTCCTTCTGATATTTACAAAAGAGTCCCCTTCTTAGCAGCAGAGGAGAATAGCTGGGTTGCGGCGACAGACTGCTGGTCTCTCTGGGTAGGCGCGGGTCGTAGCGGACAGAGGTACCTGATCACACGTAGCATCAGAAGAACAGGCAGATTCCGACAGGATGGGACAAGGGTGAAGCAAACGAGACGATAGTTTGGTTCTGGCATGAGAAACTCAAACGAGAATCTGACAAAGAAAGAAGCAGGAACAGAGAGAGAAATAGAGACCTAATCAGAGGGAAAAAGGGAACAGGTGGGAAAAGGGTGAACGAGGTAGTTAGAGAAGATGAGGAACAGCTGGGGGAAGGAGAGGAAGAGAAGGTAACCTAATACGACCAGCAGAGGGAAACGGAGTGAAGAGAAAGAACAGGAACAAGACATAATATGACAATACATGACACTAGCGGTGTTGTTGACAACAACCTGGAGAGAGAGAGAGAGAGAGAGAGAGAGAGAGATGAATGAGTCTAGCGGTGTTGTTGACAACAACCTGGAGAGAGAGAGAGAGAGATAAATGAGTCTAGCTGTGTTGCTGATAACAACCTGGAGAGAGAGAGAGAGATAAAGGAGTCTAGCTGTGTTGCTGATAACAACCTGGAGATAGAGAGAGAGAGAGATAAAGGAGTCTAGCTGTGTTGCTGATAACAACCTGGAGAGAGAGAGAGAGATAAAGGAGTCTAGCTGTGTTGCTGATAACAACCTGGAGATAGAGAGAGATAAATGACTCTAGCTGTGTTGCTGATAACAACCTGGAGAGAGAGAGAGAGATAAATGAGTCTAGCTGTGTTGCTGATAACAACCTGGAGAGAGAGAGAGAGATAAATGAGTCTAGCTGTGTTGCTGATAACAACCTGGAGAGAGAGAGAGAGAGATAAATGAGTCTAGCTGTGTTGCTGATAACAACCTGGAGAGAGAGAGAGAGAGAGAGAGAGAGAAAGATGAGTCTAGCTGTGTTGCTGACAACAACGTGAAGAGAGAGAGAGAGATGACTATCTGTGTACTCAACAACAGCCACAAAACAATAAAAGGAGATAGATGCATTAATATTGATTGCTGTTTATTTAGGACCCGTTACTTATACCCTCGGGGGGGTGGTACATTTGGGTTGTATTTGTGAGTTTGTGTGTGTGTGTGTGGTATGGATTTGTGACCCTACTTTATCTGCAGAGCTGCCATTGAGTCCTGGAGGACTGACAGAGTAATAAGCCTGAATTTGAGAAACTAAAATACGTATGTGCACACATTACAATACGGTCCTGGGAATCGTACCCAATATCCTGACGTGGCAAGCACCAATACGGCCGGTCCTGGGAATCGTACCCAATATCTTGACGTGGCAAGCACCAATACGGCCGGTCCTGGGAATCGTACCCAATATCCTGACGTGGCAAGCACCAATACGGCCGGTCCTGGGAATCGTACCCAATATCCTGACGTGGCAAGCACCAATATGGCCGGTCCTGGGAATCGTACCCAATATCCTGTCGTTGCAAGCACCATACTCTACTAACTGAACTACAGAGGACCATGTTCTACTAACTGAACTACAGAGGACCATGTTCTACTAACTAAACTACAGAGGACCATGTTCTACTATCTGAACTACAGAGGACCATGTTCTACTATCTGAACTACAGAGGACCATGTTCTACTATCTGAACTACAGAGGACCATGTTCTACTAACTACAGAGGACCATGTTCTACTAACTGACCTACAGAGGACCATGTTCTACTAACTACAGAGGACCATGTTCTACTAACTACAGAGGACCATGTTCTACTAACTGAACTACAGAGGACCATGTTCTACTAACTACAGAGGACCATGTTCTACTAACTACAGAGGACCATGTTCTACTAACTACAGAGGACCATGTTCTACTAACTACAGAGGACCATGCTCTACTAACTACAGAGGACCATGTTCTACTAACTACAGAGGACCATGCTCTACTAACTACAGAGGACCATGTTCTACTAACTACAGAGGACCATGTTCTACTAACTACAGAGGACCATGTTCTACTAACTACAGAGGACCATGTTCTACTAACTACAGAGGACCATGTTCTACTAACTACAGAGGACCATGTTCTACTATCTGAACTACAGAGGACCATGTTCTACTATCTGAACTACAGAGGACCATGTTCTACTATCTGAACTACAGAGGACCATGTTCTACTATCTGAACTACAGAGGACCATGTTCTACTATCTGAACTACAGAGGACCATGTTCTACTAACTGACCTACAGAGGACCATGTTCTACTAACTACAGAGGACCATGTTCTACTAACTACAGAGGACCGTGTTCTACTAACTACAGAGGACCATGTTCTACTAACTACAGAGGACCATGTTCTACTAACTACAGAGGACCATATTCTACTAACTACAGAGGACCATGTTCTACTAGCTGAACTACAGAGGACCATGTTCTACTATCTGAAGTACAGAGGACCATGTTCTACTAACTACAGAGGACCATGTTCTACTAACTACAGAGGACCATGTTCTACTAACTACAGAGGACCATGTTCTACTAACTACAGAGGACCATGTTCTACTATCTGAACTACAGAGGACCATGTTCTACTAACTGAACTACAGAGGACCATGTTCTACTAACTACAGAGGACCATGTTCTACTATCTGAACTACAGAGCACCATACTCTACTAACTGAACTACAGAGGACCATGTTCTACTAACTGAACTACAGAGGACCATGTTCTACTAACTGAACTACAGAGGACCATGTTCTGCTAACTGACTTACAGAGGACCATGCTCTACTAACTGAACTACATAGGACCATGTTCTACTAACTGAACTACAGAGGACCATGTTCTACTATCTGAACTACAGAGGACCATGTTCTACTAACTAAACTACAGAGGACCATGTTCTACTAACTACAGAGGACCGTGTTCTACTAACTACAGAGGACCATGTTCTACTAACTACAGAGGACCATGTTCTACTAACTACAGAGGACCATGTTCTACTAACTACAGAGGACCATGTTCTACTAACTACAGAGGACCATGTTCTACTAGCTGAACTACAGAGGACCATGTTCTACTAACTACAGAGGACCATGTTCTACTATCTGAACTACAGAGGACCATGTTCTACTATCTGAAGTACAGAGGACCATGTTCTACTAACTGAACTACAGAGGACCATGTTCTACTAACTACAGAGGACCATGTTCTACTATCTGAACTACAGAGCACCATACTCTACTAACTGAACTACAGAGGACCATGTTCTACTAACTGAACTACAGAGGACCATGTTCTACTAACTGAACTACAGAGGACTGTGTTCTACTAACTGAACTACAGAGGACCATGTTCTGCTAACTGACTTACAGAGGACCATGCTCTACTAACTGAACTACAGAGGACCATGTTCTACTAACTGAACTACAGAGGACCATGTTCTACTATCTGAACTAATGAGGACCATGTTCTACTAACTAAACTACAGAGGACCATGTTCTACTATCTGAACTGCAGAGGACCATCCTCTATTAACTGAACTACAGAGGACGATGTTCTACTAACTACAGAGGACCATGTTCTACTATCTGAACTACAGAGGACTATGTTCTACTAACTAAACTACAGAGGACCATGTTCTACTATCTGAACTACAGAGGACCATGCTCTATTAACTGAACTACAGAGGACCATGTTCTACTAACTACAGAGGACCATGTTCTACTATCTGAACTGCAGAGGACCATGTTCTACTAACTGAACTACAGAAGACCATGTTCTACTAACTGACCTACAGAGGACCATGTTCTACTAACTGACCTACAGAGGACCATGTTCTACTAACTACAGAGGACCATACTCTACTAACTGACCTACAGAGGACCATGTTCTACTAACTACAGAGGACCATGTTCTACTAACTACAGAGGACCATGTTCTACTAACTACAGAGGACCATGTTCTACTAACTGAACTACAGACGACCATGTTCTACTAACTACAGAGGACCATGTTCTACTAACTACAGAGGACCATGTTCTACTAACTTACCTACAGAGGACCATGTTCTACTAACTACAGAGGACCATGTTCTACTAACTACAGAGGACCATGTTCTACTAACTGACCTACAGAGGACTATGTTCTACTAACTACAGAGGACCATGTTTTACTAACTACAGAGGACCATGTTCTACTAACTACAGAGGACCATGTTCTACTAACTGAACTACAGAGGACCATGTTCTACTAACTACAGAGGACCATGCTCTACTAACTACAGAGGACCATGTTCTACTAACTACAGAGGACCATGCTCTACTAACTACAGAGGACCATGTTCTACTAACTACAGAGGACCATGTTCTACTAACTACAGAGGACCATGTTCTACTAACTACAGAGGACCATGTTCTACTAACTACAGAGGACCATGTTCTACTATCTGAACTACAGAGGACCATGTTCTACTATCTGAACTACAGAGGACCATGTTCTACTATCTGAACTACAGAGGACCATGTTCTACTAACTGACCTACAGAGGACCATGTTCTACTAACTACAGAGGACCATGTTCTACTAACCACAGAGGACCGTGTTCTACTAACTACAGAGGACCATGTTCTACTAACTACAGAGGACCATGTTCTACTAACTACAGAGGACCATGTTCTACTAACTACAGAGGACCATGTTCTACTAGCTGAACTACAGAGGACCACGTTCTACTAACTACAGAGGACCATGTTCTACTATCTGAACTACAGAGGACCATGTTCTACTATCTTAAGTACAGAGGACCGTGTTCTACTAACTACAGAGGACCATGTTCTACTAACTACAGAGGACCATGTTCTACTAACTACAGAGGACCATGTTCTACTAACTACAGAGAACCATGTTCTACTATCTGAACTACAGAGGACCATGTTCTACTATCTGAACTACAGAGGACCATGTTCTACTATCTGAACTACAGAGGACCATGTTCTACTAACTGACC
>NW_024608373.1:25000-42500 GCF_018296145.1 Oncorhynchus tshawytscha | reverse complement strand
CCCATACACTGCTACCAGCTATTACCATACACTGCAACCAGCTATTACCATACACTGCTACCAGCTATTTCCCCATACACTGCTACCAGCTATTTCCATACACTGCTTACCAGCTTATTACCATGTGCTACCAGCTATTTCCCCATACACTGCTACCAGCTATTTCCTCATACACTGCTACCAGCTATTTCCCCATACACTGCTACCAGCTATTTCCCCATACACTGCTACCAGCTATTTCCCCATACACTGCTACCAGCTATTTCCTCATATACACTGTTACCAGCTATTTCCCCATACACTGCTACCAGCTATTTTCTCATACACTGCTACCAGCTATTTCCCCATACACTGCTAGCCCCCATACACTGCTACCAGCTATTTCCCCATACACTGTTACCAGCTATTTCCCCATACACTGCTACCAGCTATTATCTGCTATATACACTGCTACCAGCTATTTCCCCATACACTGCTACCAGCTATTTCCCCATACACTGTTACCAGCTATTTCCCCATACACTGCTACCAGCTATTTCCCATACACTGCTACCAGCTATTTCCCCATATACACTGCTACCAGCTATTTCCCCATACACTGCTACCAGCTATTTCCCCATACACTGCTACCAGCTATTATCATATACCAGCCATACACTGCTACCAGCTATTTCCCCATACACTGTTACCAGCTATTTCCCCATACACTGCTACCAGCTATTATCATATACACTGCTACCAGCTATTTCCCCATACACTGCTACCAGCTATTTCCCCATACACTGCACCAGATACTGTTACCAGCAACCACATTGTTAACAATAATTATTTGTCCCCTATATGACATATTACGAGATAACACTGCTACCAACGCCATCTCCTCATCCTCCTTCCACCATTTCAACCACCAGCTATTTCCCCATACACTGTTCCAATTTATTCCGATTTCCCCCATACACTGTCCCCCCCATACATCCCAGCTAGGTACACTACAAGATACTTAAAACCTATCTTATACCATTCTGCTAACCCCCTACACTGGGCAATACACTGCTGATCCCCATCACTGCTACCAGACCATTTACCAATCTGTAGAGCACTACTTTTCCCCCACTGCTACCAACTTACCTTTGCCGAGGATATTCCCAGTTATTACCATAAACCAGATCAACTATGAGACTCAAACTATTCACCTCTGCTTGATTTTTCACTGGAATAACTACATCATCAGCATAGGCTGAGAGATGAATACACTGCTACCAGCTATTTCCCCATACACTGCTAATATCCCCCATGAACCAGGTACATCCCTTCAATGCTACTTCTAATGCTATTTAGTAGTGTCTCTCTAGCAATGGTATATAATACATTCCCAACCTCAACGACCAGCACCCCATGCCTAATACCTCGACATACACTTTTCCCATACACTGCTACCAGCCAGCTATATTTCCCCCAAACTGACCAGCTCAACTGCCACTTTCAATGTCACCATATATCACCCTGATCATGGCATTATCAAAACCAGAGCTGAAACCAAATGCCCACAAAGATGCCAGCCATAACTGCTACCAGCTTGAAGTTCAAGCTTTGGTCAAATTCCTTTTCCTGATCAATTGAAATTAGACCAGCATCCCCATAACTGCTACCAGCTATTGCCCACTAGAGAACGTTAACAAAACATCCAGAATCAGGGACATGTTATCCTCTATCTGCCTGCTGGGAACACAGTAGGAAAACCTGATCTTATGTATGATTTAACCTATCACATCCCTCAGCCTGTTGGACAAAGCCTTGAACAGGATTTTTTCACTGTATAATCAGTGCACAATGAAGGCCACCGAAAGGTACATCCCTTCAGTTCTTCACATCCACAAGGTCACCCTTTTTGGGCATTAGGTTGAGGTGGACTGCCCTTCTGCAGCTTATCACCCTGTAGTAACCCTCCGGTCAAACTATTGTTAACTATGCTAACAAGTAATCTAACTAACAATTCCAAAAAAAAACTACTGTGTATGACAGTAGTTTTTTTTTTTCCTGAATTGAAATTAGACCAGCATCCACTTGCCCTAGAGACGTTAAAACATCCAGAATACTGCATCTGCCTGCGGAACTAGAAGCACAAGCATTTCAGCCTACAAAGCTTGAACAGGATCATAATAACATCTGTTCTAACCATGTGTATGTGACAAATAAAATTTGATTTGATTTTGATTTGGTCAAACTATCGTTAACTACAAATCCTCTCCCATTATAGCCCCAAAAAGACTTTAAAAAGTCAACGGGAAGCCCATCAATGCCTGGTGCCCTTCCATTTTCCATGCATTGTAATTCAGTGTATAGCTCCTGCAAAGACAATGGTTGCTCTAGTTCAACATAAGCTTCTGCAGCCACCTGTGGGAGCCCATCAAGGAACTGCTGTGTCACTGTTTTATCCTCTTTGTACTCACACTTCTAATTCCACTTGTAGAGCTCAACATAGAACTCGACTGTCCTCTTTCTAATTCCACTTGTAGACCTCAGTATAGAACTCTACTGTCCTCTTTCTAATTCCACTTGTAGAGCTCAGTATAGAACTCTACTGTCCTCTTTCTAATTCCACTTGGGCTAGTGAGCTCCTTTCCAACAGCTGATTTGAGGCAATGATTCTTCTTTGTCCATTCCTTTTCTCTAAACCAAAGAAAAATATGAATGAGGCATCCATTTCAGAGATTCCCTGAAACAGACGCCTCACAAGTCCTCAACTGGCAGCTTCATTAAATAGTACCCGCAAAACGCCAGTCTCAACATCAACAGTGAAGAGCATCCGGGATGCTGGCCTTCTAGGCAGAGTTCCTCTGTCCAGTCTCAACATCAACAGTGAAGAGGTGACTCCGGGATGCTGGCCTTCTAGGCAGAGTTGCAAAGAACAAGCCATATCTCTGTCCAGTGTCTGTGTTCTTTTGCCCATCTTAATATAGCATTTTTATCTGCCAGTCTGAGATATGACTTTTTCTTTGCAACTCTGCCTAGAAGGCCAGCATCCCGGAGTCGCCTCTTCCCTGTTGATGTTAAGACTGGACAGAGGAACTCCCTAGAAGGCCAGCATCACAGGATCACTGTATGTTGAGACTGACAGAGGAACTCCTCTTCACTGTATTTCTAATCAATTTGATGTTATTTTAATGGACAAAAAAAATGGCTTTTCTTTCAAAAACAAGCACAATTCTAAGGGTCCCCAAACTTTTGAACGGTAGTGTGTTTATATATATACACACACTGAAAACACAATAGAACACTCCCAGTATGCAATCCGGCGAGAGAGAGAGAGAGAGAGAGAGAGAGAGAGAGAGAGAGAGAGAGAGAGAGAGAGAGAGGTGGAGAGAGAGAGAGAGAGAGGTGGAGAGAGAGAGAGTTAGAGAAAGAGAGAGAGCACTAGGCAGAGAGAGACAGAGAGAAAGTTAGAGAGAGTTAGAAAGAGAGAGAGAGAGAGTTAAAGAGAGAGAGAGAGAGAGGTGGAGAAAGAGAGAGAGCACAAGGCAGAGCGAGAGAGAGAGAGAGAGAGAGACCTGTTGCCACGAGAAAAGGGCAACCAGTGAAAAACACACACCATTGTAAATACAACCCATATTTATGCTTATTTATTTTATCTTGTGTCCTTTACCATTTGTACATTGTTAAAACACTGTATATATATAATATGACATTTGTAATGTCTTTATTGTTTTGAAACTTCTGTATGTGTAATGTTTACTGTTAATTTTTATTGTTTATTTCACTTTATATATTCACTTTATATATGATCTACCTCACTTGCTTTGGCAATGTTAACACATGTTTCCCATGCCAATAAAGCCCTTGAATTGAATTGAATTGAGAGAGAGTTAGGGAGAGAGAGAGGTGGAGAGAGAGAGAGAGAAAGAGAGAGAGAGTTAGAGAAAGAGAGAGAGCACTAGGCAGAGAGAGAGTTAGAGAAAGAGAGAGAGAGCACTAGGCAGAGCGAGAGAGAGAGAGTTAGAGAGATAGTTAGAAAGAGAGAGAGGTGGAGAGAGAGTTAGAGAGAGAGAGAGCACTAAGGCAGAGAAAGAGAGTTAGAGAGAGAGAGTTAGAGAAAGAGAGAGAACACCTGGCAGAGAGAGAGAGAGAGTTAGCGAGAGAGTTAGAGAGAGAGGTGGAGAGAGATAGAGAAAGAGAGAGAGCACTAGGCAGAGAGAGAGAGAGACTTAGAGAGATGGAGAGAGAGAGAGAAAGAGAGAAAGTTAGAGAGAGAGAGGTGGAGAGAGAGAGAGAGTTGGAGAGAGAGTTAGAGAAAGAGAGAGAGTGGAGAGAGAGAGAGAGTTAAAGAGAGAGAGTTAAAGAGAGAGAGAGAGAGAGAGGTAAAGAGAGAGGTGGAGAGCACTAGGCAGAAAGAGAGAGAGGTGGAGAGAGAGAGAGGTGAGAAAGAGAGAGAGTTAGGCAGAGAGAGAGAGTTAGAGAAAGAGAGCACTAGAAAGAGAGTCAGAGAAAGAGAGAGCGCACTAGGCACAGAGAGAGAGAGTTAGAGAAAGAGAGAGAGCACTAGGCAGAGAGAGAGAGAGTTAGAGAAAGAGAGAGAGCACTAGAAAGAGAGTCAGAGAAAGCGATAGAGCACTAGGCAGAGAGAGAGTCAGAGAAAGAGAGAGAGCACTAGGCAGAGAGAGAGAGTTTATCAAAATGTAAATACCACAAGAAAAGGGCAACCAGTTAAGAACAAAAACCACTGTAAATACAACCCTTATTTATGTTTATTTGTTTTCCCTTTTGTACTTTAACTCTTTGCACATAATATGAAATGTCTTTATTCTTTTGTAATGTTTACTGTTTATTTTTTTTTATTCTTTATTTCACTTTTGTTTATTATCTATTTCATTTGCTTTGGCAATGTAAACACATGTTTCCCATGCCAATAAAGCCATTAAATTGAAATGAACTCAATTGAGAGAGAGATGGAGAGAACCAGACAGAGAGTGCTATGCAGAGAGATGGAGACAGAGAGAGAGAGAGAGAGAGCGAGAGAGAGAGATTATTATCTACCTCACTTGCTTTGGCAATGTTAACACGTTTCCCATGCCAATAAAGCCCTTGAATTGAATTGAATTGAGAGAGAGAGCACCAGACAGAGAGTGCTATGCAGAGAGATGGAGACAGGGAGAGAGAGAGAGAGAGAGAGAGAGAGAGAGAGAGAGAGAGAGAGAGAGAGAGAGAGAGAACACCAGACAGAGAGTGCTATGCAGAGAGAGAGAGAGAGAGAGAGAGAGAGAGAGATATCCCATATCTACTGGGTGAAATTCCACAGTGTGCCATCACAGCAGCAAGATTTGTGACCTGTTGCCACGAGAAAAGGGCAACCAGTGAAGAACAAACACCATTGTAAATACACCCATATTTATGCTTATTTATTTTATCTTGTGTCCTTTAACCATTTGTACATTGTTAAAACACTGTATATATATATATAATATGACATTTGTAATGTCTTTACTGTTTTGAAACTTCTGTATGTGTAATGTTTACTGTTAATTTTTGTTGTTTTTCACTTTATATATTCACTTTGTATGTTGTCTACCTCACTTGCTTTGGCAATGTTAACACATGTTTCCCATGCCAATAAAGCCCTTGAATTGAATTGAATTGAATTGAATTGAGAGAGAGAGAGAGAGAGAGCACCAGACAGAGAGTGCTATGCAGAGAGAGAGTGCTATGAGAGAGAGAGAGAGAGAGAGAGAGAGAGAGAGAGAGCAAGACAGAGAGTGCTATGCAGAGAGAGAGCACATGACAGAGAGTGCTATGGAGACAGAGAGAGAGGGAGCGAGAGAGAGAGAGAGCACCAGACAGAGAGTGCTATGCAGAGAGATGGAGGAGAGAGAGAGAGAGAGAGAGAGAGAGAGCACCAGACAGAGAGTGCTATGCAGAGAGATGGAGGCAGAGAGAGAGAGAGAGAGAGAGAGAGAGAGCAGACAGAGAGTGCACCAAGAGAGAGAGAGCGAGAGAGAGTGACTATGCAGAGAGATGGAGACAGAGAGAGAGAGGGAGCGAGAGAGAGAGAGAGCACCAGAGAGAGTGCTATGCAGAGAGATGGAGGCAGAGAGAGAGAGAGAGAGAGAGAGAGAGCACAGACAGAGAGTGCTATGCAGAGAGATGGAGACAGAGAGGGAGCGAGAGAGAGAGAGAGAGCGCTGCATGCTACTCACTGCCCGGCAGGAGCACCAGAGGAGATGGAGCTATAGTGCTGAGAACGAAAGAAAAGAAGGGAAGAGTGACGTAGAGAAAGATAATATAAGAGGAGAAAGGGAAGAGGGAATCTGGGGCAGATGCACATTAGTGACAGACATTAACATCGGCAGGCTGGAGCAAGAGAACGTGAACGAGGCTTGGAGAATAACACATCATAAGAAGAGAAGAAGCGTGAGAGCTGAATGCTGTGAAGGATGACAGAGCACCAGTCCTGAGATCAACCCTCATCCTTCCCCCTCTCCTCACCCCTCCTCTGACCCCATCCCCAACCTTACCCTCCTCCCTCTCTCTCTCTCTGTGGTTAGACAAGACATGATTACCGGTCCTGACCAGATTCCACTCTCATCGCATCCTTGTGGAACCACTTCATCTACTCTGGACTTCTTCTCAGCATTCTGACTGTTTCGACTACTTTCACATATTCTCTCCAGGAGAAGACAGGAAGGAAGACCGTATTCTCTCCAGGAGAAGACAGGAAGGAAGACCGTATTCTCTCAGGAGAAGACAGGAAGGAAGACTGTATTCTCTCCAGGAGAAGACAGGAAGGAAGACCGTATTCTCTCCAGGAGAAGACAGGAAGGAAGACCGTATTCTCTCCAGGAGAAGACAGGAAGGAAGGACCGTATTCTCTCCAGGAGAAGACAGGAAGGAAGACCGTATTCTCTCAGGAGAAGACAGGAAGGAAGACTGTATTCTCTCCAGGAGAAGACAGGAAGGAATACTGTATTCTTTCCAAGAGAAGACAAGTAGGGGAAGTTTGTCATCTCCTTTCTGTGAGGACTGACATTTTTTCTTCAGAGGGAAGATAAGGACTGACAACATCGAGAAGACTTCCAGTTCACTGAGGTTCAAAACAACAACACTGAGAAAGAAACAACATTTTAAACACGGAAAGAATACAGGACATTCTAACATCAACAGGTCATTTCAACAAAAGATTGAGACATTTTGAAACTTTATCTCAGTCTCTCTCTATTCATCCACTTCTCTTGGACTCTCTGTCCTGAAAATTTCTCTGTGAGGGTCAGTCGGTCCATCCAGCCCAGCCATGCAGGTGTCTATAGCCTGTACGGACCCCCACATGAAACGTGGAAATGGGGATCACAAGAATGCCACCAGCCCGGGGAATGCAGCTCGGGCCAAGTTCAGAACCGTGGCCATCATAGCACGTAGCTTTGGGGCGTTCGCACCCCGACACCACATCTCCCTCAAAGAGTCTACAGGGAAACTGACCGGCATGAAATACAGGTGAGTGTGTCTGTGTGCTTGCGTGTTTGTTTTGTGTGTGTGTAATTGAGAGAGAGTATGTGGCTGAAGTTTGGGGTTAGCATAGTGTGTGTTGTATCATTAACGTAGTCAATTCAATTCAATTCAAGGGGGTTTTATTGACATGGGAAACATGTGTTAACATTGCCAAAGCAAGTGAGGTAGATAATATACAAAAGTTAAATAAACAATACAAATTAACAGTAAACATTACACATACAGAAGTTTCAAAACAATAAAGACATATACATTGTTGTAACAATGTACAAATGGTTAAAGTACACAAGGGAAAATAAATAAGCATAAATATAGGTTGTTTTTACAATGGTGTTTGTTCTTCACTGGTTGCCCTTTTCTTGAGGCAACAGGTCACACATCTTGCTGCTGTGATGGCACACTGTGGAATTTCACCCAGTAGATATGGGAGATAATCAAAATTGGATTTGTTTTCGAATTCTTTGTGGGTCTGTGTAATCTGAGGGAAATATGTGTCTCTAATATGGTCATACATTTGGCAGGAGGTTAGGAAGTGCAGCTCAGTTTCCACCTCATTTTGTGGGCAGTGAGCACATAGCCTGTCTTCTCTTGGGAGCCATGTCTGCCTAAGGTGGCCTTTCTCAATAGCAAGGCTATGCTCAATGAGTCTGTACATAGTCAAAGCTTTCCTTAAGTTTGGGTCAGTCACAGTGGTCAGGTATTCTGCCACTGTGTACTCTCTGTTTAGGCCCAAATAGCATTCTAGTTTGCTCTGTTTTTTTGTTAATTCTTTCCAATGTGTCCAGTAGTTATCTTTTAGTTTCTCATGATTTGGTTTGAAGGACTGTTGGAAGGACAGTTTGAAGGACTGTTGGAAGGACAGTTTAAGGACTGTTGGAAGGATAGTTTGAAGGACTGTTTGAAGGACTGTTGGAAGAACTGTTGGAAGGACAGTTTGAAGGACAGTTGGAAGTACAGTTTGAAGGACAGTTTGAAGGACTGTTGGAAGGACAGTTTGAAGGACTGTTGGAAGGACAGTTTGAAGGACAGTTTGAATGACAGTTTGAAGGACTGTTGGAAGGACAGTTTGAAGGACAGCTTGAGGACTGTTGGAAGGACAGTTTGAAGGACTGTTGGAAGGACAGTTGGAAGGACTGTTGGAAGGACAGTTGGAAGTACAGTTGGAAGGACTGTTGGAAGGACTGTTGGAAGGACAGTTGGAAGAACCGTTGGAAGGACAGTTGGAAGGACTGTTGGGAGGACAGTTGGAAGGACAGTTTGAATGACTGTTGGAAGGACAGTTTGAAGGACAGTTTGAAGGACAGCTTGAGGACTGTTGGAAGGACAGTTTGAAGGACTGTTGGAAGGACAGTTGGAAGGACTGTTGGAAGAACAGTTGGAAGGACTGTTGGAAGGACAGTTGGAAGAACCGTTGGAAGGACAGTTGGAAGGACAGTTGTAAGGACAGTTTGAAGAACTGTTGGAAGGACAGTTTGAAGGACAGTTTGAATGACTGTTGGAAGGACAGTTTGAAGGACAGTTTGAAAGACTGTTGGAAGGACTGTTTGAAACACAGTTTGAAGAACTGTTGGAAGGACAGTTTGAAGGACTGTTGGAAGGACAGTTGGAAGAACCATTGGAAGGACAGTTTGAAGGACTGTTGGAAGGACTGTTGGAAGGACAGTGAAGAACTGTTGGAAGGACAATTTGAAGAACTGTTGGAAGGACAGTTTGAATGACTGTTGGAAGGACAGTTTGAAGGACAGTTTGAATGACTGTTGGAAAGACAGTTTGAAGGACAGTTTGAAGGACTGTTGGAAGGACTGTTTGAAGGACAGTTTGAAGGACAGCTTGAGGACTGTTGGAAGGACAGTTTGAAGGACTGTTGGAAGGACAGTTGGAAGAACCATTGGAAGGACAGTTTGAAGGACTGTTGGAAGGACTGTTGTAAGGACAGTTTGAAGGACTGTTGGAAGGACTGTTGGAAGGACAGTTGGAAAAACCGTTGGAAGGACAGTTTGAAGGACTGTTTGAAGGACAGTTTGAACAACAGTTTGAAGGACTGTTGGAAGGACAGTTTGAAGGACAGCTTGAAGACTGTTGGAAGGACAGTTTGAAGGACTGTTGGAAGGACTGTTGGAAGGACAGTTTGAAGGACTGTTGGAAGAACCGTTGGAAGGACAGTTTGAAGGACAGTTGGAAGTACAGTTTGAAGAAAAGTTTGAAGGACTGTTGGAAGGACAGTTTGAAGGACTGTTGGAAGGACAGTTTGAAGCACTGTTTGAAGGACAGTTTGAACGACAGTTTGAAGGACTGTTGGAAGGACAGTTTGAAGGACAGCTTGAGGACTGTTGGAAGGACAGTTTGAAGGACTGTTGGAAGGACAGTTGGAAGGACTGTTGGAAGGACAGTTGGAAGGACTGTTGGAAGTACAGTTGGAAGGACTGTTGGAAGGACAGTTGGAAGAACCGTTGGAAGGACAGTTGGAAGGACTGTTGGAAGGACAGTTTGAAGGACTGTTGGAAGGACTGTTGGAAGGACAGTTGGAAAACCGTTGGAAGGACAGTTCGAAGGACTGTTGGAAGGACTGTTGGAAAGACAGTTTGAAGAACTGTTGGAAGGACAGTTTGAAGGACTGTTTGAAGGACTGTTGGAAGGACAGTTTGAAGGACAGCTTGAGGACTGTTGGAAGGACAGTTTGAAGGACTGTTGGAAGGACAGTTGGAAGGACTGTTGGAAGGACAGTTGGAAGGACTGTTGGAAGTACAGTTGGAAGGACTGTTGGAAGGACAGTTGGAAAAACCGTTGGAAGGACAGTTGGAAGGACTGTTGGAAGGACAGTTTGAAGGACTGTTGGAAGGACTGTTGGAAGGACAGTTTGTAGGACAGTTGGAAGGACAGTTGGAAGGACTGTTGGAAGGACAGTTTGTAGGACAGTTGGAAGGACAGTTTGAAGGACAGCTTGAAGACTGTTGGAAGGACAGTTTGAAGGACTGTTGGAAGGACTGTTGGAAGGACAGTTTGAAGGACTGTTGGAAGGACAGTTTGAAGGACAGTTTGAAGGACAGTTGGAAGTACAGTTTGAAGGACAGTTTGAAGGACTGTTGGAAGGACAGTTTGAAGGACTGTTGGAAGAACAGTTTGAAGCACTGTTTGAAGGACAGTTTGAACGACAGTTTGAAGGACTGTTGGAAGGACAGTTTGAAGGACAGCTTGAGGACTGTTGGAAGGACAGTTTGAAGGACTGTTGGAAGGACAGTTGGAAGGACTGTTGGAAGGACAGTTGGAAGGACTGTTGGAAGTACAGTTGGAAGGACTGTTGGAAGGACAGTTGGAAGAACCGTTGGAAGGACAGTTGGAAGGACTGTTGGAAGGACAGTTTGAAGGACTGTTGGAAGGACTGTTGGAAGGACAGTTGGAAAACCGTTGGAAGGACAGTTTGAAGGACTGTTGGAAGGACTGTTGGAAGGACAGTTTGAAGAACTGTTGGAAGGACAGTTTGAAGGACTGGACTGTTTGAAGGACTGTTGGAAGGACAGTTTGAAGGACAGCTTGAGGACTGTTGGAAGGACTGTTGGAAGGACAGTTTGTAGGACAGTTGGAAGGACAGTTGGAAGGACAGTTGGAAGGACTGTTGGAAGGACAGTTTGTAGGACAGTTGGAAGGACTGTTGGAAGGACAGTTTTGACCAGTTTCTCACCGATGGAAAATAATCCATCTGACCTGGAAATTATAATGTGGATTACAGTTAATGGATTGGGTTGATACATTCTGTTGTGCAGGGAAATTCTCTGGAACAAAGAGTGATCAAATTAAGATAGCACACCTGTAGGTGATCAATCTGTCGTCATGCCCTTTAGCAATGCACTTAACCTAATTTGCTTCACGGGATCCGTACTACTTTGGCCCTGTAAAACAACCCATTGTACTGCAGGTATCTGATGACATACACTACCGGTCAGAGGTTTTACAACATCTACTCATTCAAGGAGTTTTCTTTATTTTTTACCATTTTCTACATTGTAGAAAAGTAGTGAAGACATCAAAACTATGAAAAACACATATGGAATAATGTAGTAACCAAAAACTGTTAAACAAATCAAAATATATTTTATATTTGAGATTCTTCAAATAGCCACCCTTTGCCTTGATGACAGCTCTGCACACTCTTGGCATTCTCTAAACCAGCTTCATGATTAGTCACCTGGAATGCATTTCAGTTAACAGGTGTGCCTTGTTAAAAGTTGAAGTGGAATTTCTTTCCTTCTTAATGTGTTTGAGCCAATCAATTGTGTTGTGACAAGGTAAGGGGGATATATAGAAGATAGCCCTATTTGGTAAAAGACCAAGTCCATATTATGGCAAGAACAGCCCAATATGCAAAGCGAAATGACAGTCCAATATTGCTTAGGTCAGTCAATATGGAAAATTTCAGAAACGTTGAACGTCAAGTGCAATCGCAAAAACCATCAGGCGCTATGATGAAACTGGCTCTCACGAGGACCGCCACAGGAATGGAGGAGGCAGAGTTTCCTCTGCTACAGAGGATAAGTTCATTAGAGTTACCAGCCTCAGAAATGGCAGCCAAAATAAATGCTTCACAGTGTTTAAGTAACAGACACATCTCAACATCAGCTGTTCAGAGGAGACTGCGTGAATTAGACCTTCAGAGTCGAATTTCTTCAAAGAAACCAATACTAAAGAAAACCAATAAGAAGAAGAGACTTGCTTGGGCCAAGAAACACGAGCAATGGACATTTGACAGGTGGGAATTTGTCCTTTGGTCTGGAGTCCAAATTTGAGATTTTTGGTTCCAACCACCGTGTCTTTGTGAGACGCGATATGATCTCCGCATGTGTGGTTTCCCCCGTGAAGCATGGAGGAGAAGGTGTGATTGTGTGGGGGTGCTTTGCTGTTGACACTATCAGTGATTTATTAAGAATTCAAGGCACACTTAACCAGCACGGCTACCACAGCATTCTGCAGCAATACGCCATCCCATCTGGTTTGCACTTAGTGGGACTATCATTTGTTTTTCAACAGGACAATGACCCAACACACCTCCAGTCTGTGTAAGGGCTATTTGACCAAGAAGGAGAGTGATGGAGTGCTGCATCAGGTGACCTGGCCTCCACAATCTCCCGACCTCAATCAAATTGAGATGAATTGCGATGAGTTGGACCGCAGAGGGAAGGTAAAGCAGCCAACAAGTGCTCAGTATATGTGGGAAAAGCATTCCAGGTGAAGCTGGTTGAGAGAATACCAAGAGTGTGCAAAGCTGTCATCAAGGCAATGGGTGGCTATTTGAAGAATCTAAAATCTAAAATATATTTTGATTTGTTTAACACTTTTTTAATACTGCATGATTCCATATGTGTTATTTCATAGACTTGATGTCTTCACTATCATTCTACTAAGTAGAAAACAGTAAAAATGAAGAAAAACCCTTAGGTGTTCTAAAATCTTTGACCGGTAGTATATATATATATATATATTTATATATATTTGTACTGCAGGGATTTCAGAGCAGAGAGTGACTGAGAAGGGTTTTATGATGCAGGGTTATAAGATAAAAGTGTATTCTGCGTCAGAGAGTCATCTGATGCATTTCAAGCATGTGGTGTGGAATACGCATATAGCATGCAGCATATTTCTGCACCACCCCTGTGTAGATGTAATTATCATCTGACCGTGTTGCACCTTGATCTAGGAAAGGGGTGAAACACACACACACACTCTGATATCATGTATTCATCACAAATATGTTCCTCTTGAAAATCAACATATTGACAATGACACCAATCAACTGAAGTGTGTATAATCAATAATCAATGTATTGATGAAAGACACCCCAGTGAGCCTTTTGGGAAATCCCATTGAGATTTGATCTCTCTCTCTCTCTCTCTCTCTCTTCTTCTCTCTCTCCCTCTCTCTCTCTTCTTCTCTCTCTCTCTCCCTCTCTCTTCCTCTCTTCTTCTTCTCTCTCTCTCTCTCTTCCTCTCTCTCTCTCTCTCTCTCTCTCTCTCTCTCTCTCTCTCTCTCTCTTCCTCTCTTCTTCTCTCTCTCTCTCTCTCTTCTTCTTCTCTCTCTCTCTCTCTCTCTCTCTTCTCTCTCTCTCTCTCTCTCTCTCTCTCTCTCTCTCTCTCTCTCTCTCACACACACAAACACACACATGCACATAACACACTCACTCGAGCAAAGGCATTTACACAAGAAACTCTTACAGTACTTAGTGGTGAGCTACAGCTCTGAGAGCAGTCTCTGGTTCCTCTGCTGTCATTACACTGATGGACACACGCACGCACCCACGCACGCACGCACCCACGCACGCACACACACACACACACACACACACACACACACACACACACACACACACACACACACACACACACACACACACACACACACACACACACACACACACACACACCAATCAGGATCTCAGCAATCACTGCCTCATTGCCTGCATCAGCTATGGGTCCTCGGTCAAACGACCACCCCTCATCACTGTCAAACACTCCCTAAAACACTTCTGCGAGCAGGCCTTTCTAATCGACCTGGCCCAGGTATCCTGGAAGGATATTGACCTCATCCCTTCAGTTGAGGATGCCTGGTCGTTCTTTAAAAGTAATTTCCTCAACATCTTAAATAAGCATGCCCCTTTCAAAAAATATAGAGCTAAGAACAGGTATAGCCCTTGGTTCACTCCAGACCTGACTGCCCTCGACCAGCACAAAAACATCCTGTGGCGTACTGCATTAGCATCAAATAATCATCTCGATATACAACCTTTCAGGGAAGTCAGGAACCAATACACACAGTCAGTCAGGAAAGCAAAGGATAGCTTTTTCTCAAGCAGAAATTTGCATCCTATAGCTCTAACTCCAAAACGTTTTGGGGCAGTGTAAAGTCCATGGAGAACAAGAGCACCTCCTCCCAGCTGCCCACTGTACTGAGGCTAGGTAACACGGTCATCACCGATAAATCCATGATAATCGAAAATATCAATAAGCATTTCTCAACGGCTGGCCATGTTTTCCTCCTGGCTACCCCAACCCTGGCCAACAGCTCTGCACCCCTCGCAGCTACTTGCCCGAGCCTCCCCCGCTTCTCCTTCACACAAATCTAGATTCCAGATGTTGTGAAAGAGCTGCAAAACCTGGACCCTTACAAATCAGCTGGGCTAGACAATCTGGACCCTCTCTTTCTAAAATGATCCACCGCCATTGTTGCAACCCCTATTACCAGTCTGTTCAACCTCTCTATTGTTTCGTCCGAGATCCCTAAAGATTGGAAAGCGGCCACGGTCATCCTCCTCTTCAAAGGGGTGACACTCTAGACCCAAACTGTTACAGACCTACATCCATCCTGCCCTGCCTTTCTAAAGTCTTTGAAAGCCAAGTTAATAAACAGATCACCGACCATTTCGAATCCCACCGTACCTTCTCTGCTGTGCAATCCGGTTTCTGCGCTGGTCACCAGTGCACCTCAGCCACGCTCAAGGTCCTAAACGATATCACAACCGGCATCGATAAAAGACAGTACTGTGCAGCCGTCTTCATCGACCTGGCCAAGGCTTTCGACTCTGTCAATCACCGTATTCTTATCGGAAGACTCAACAGCCTTGATATCTCAGATGACTGCCACGCCTGGTTAACCAACTACTTCGCAGATAGAGTTCAGTGTGTAAAATCAGAGGGCCTGTTGTCCGGACCTCTGGCAGTCTCTATGGGGGTGCCACAGGGTTCAATTCTCGGGCCGACTCTTTTCTCTGTATATATCAACAATGTGCCTCTTGCTGCGGGTGATTCCCTGATCCACCTCTACGCAGACAATATCATTCTGTATACATCGGGCCCTTCTTGGACACTGTGTTAATTAACTAACCTCCAAACGATCTTCAATGCCATACAACACTACTTTCGTGGCCTCCAACTGCTCTTAAACCCTAGCAAAACCAAATGCATGCTTTTCAACCGTTCACTGCCCACACCCGCCCGACTAGCATCACTACTCTGGACGGTTCTGACCTAGAATACGTGGACAACTACAAATACATAGGTGTCTGGCTAGACTCTAAACTCTCCTTCCAGACTCATATCAAACATCTCCAATCCAAAATCAAATCTAGAGTCGGCTTCCTATTTCACAACAAAGCCTCCTTCCCTCACACCGCCAAACTTACCCTAGTAAAGCTGACTATTCTACCGATCCTCGACTTCGGCGATGTCATTTACAAAATAGCTTCCAATACTCTACTCAGCAAATTGAATGCAGTCTATCACAGTGCCATCCGTTTTGTTACCAAAGCGCCTTATACCAACCACCACTGCGACCTGTATGCTCTAGTCGGCTGGCCCTTGCTACATATTTGTCGCCAGACCCACTGGCTCCAGGTCATCTATAAATCTATGCTAGGTAAAGCTCCGCCTTATCTCAGCTCACTGGTCACGATAACAACATCCACACGTAGCATGCGCTCCAGCAGGTATATCTCACTGGTCATCCCAAAAGCCAGCGTATCCTTTGGCCGCCTTTCCTTCCAGTTCTCTGCTGCCAGTGACTGGAACGAATTGAAAAAAAAAAATCGCTGAAGCTGCAGACTTCACTAACTTTAAACATCAGCTATCTGAGCAGCTAACCGATCGCTGCAACTCTACATAGGCCATCTGTAAATAGCCCACCCAATCTACCTACCTCATCCCCATATTGTTTTTATTTACTTTGATGCTCTTTTGCACACCAGTATCACTAATTACACACCATCATCTGCTCATCATCATCTGCTCATTTATCACTCCAGTGTTAATCTGCTAAATTGTAATTACTTCGCTACTATGGCCTATTTATTGCCTTACCTCCTCACTCCATTTGCACACACTGTATATAGGCTTTCTTTTTTTCCTATTGTGTTATTGACTGTACGCTTCTTTACTCCATGTGTAACTCTGTGTTGTTTTTTCTGTCGCACTGCTTTGCTTTATCTTGGCCAGGTCTCAGTTGTAAATGAGAACTTGTTCTCAACTAGCTTACCTGGTTAAATGAAGGTGAAATAAACACACACAAACACACACACTGACACACAGCATTCTCAGGGTACTATCCCTCGCACAGTAGAGGATGTGTTTTCTATAGAACAGCACAGGACCACAGAGATGTCAGACTGTCAGTATAGGGCCACAGAGCTGTCAGACTGTCAGTATAGGGCCACAGAGCTGTCAGACTGTCAGTATAGGGCCACAGAGCTGTCAAACTGTTAGTATAGGGCCACAGAGCTGTCAGACTGTCAGTATAGGGCCACAGAGCTGTCAAACTGTCAGTATAGGGCCACAGAGCTGTCAGAATAGGGCCACAGAGCTGTCAGACTGTCAGTATAGGGCCACAGAGCTGTCATACTGTCAGTATAGGGCAACAGAGCTGTCAAACTGTCAGTATAGGGCCACAGAGCTGTCAGACTGTCAGTATAGGGCCACAGAGCTGTCAAACTGTCAGTATAGGGCCACAGAGCTGTCAGACTGTCAGTATAGGGCCACAGAGCTGTCAAACTGTCAGTATAGGGCCACAGAGCTGTCAGACTGTCAGTATAGGGCCACAGAGCTGTCAAACTGTCAGTATAGGGCCACAGAGCTGTCAGACTGTCAGTATAGGGCCACAGAGCTGTCAAACTGTCAGTATAGGGCCACAGAGCTGTCAGTATAGGGCCACAGAGCTGTCAGACTGTCAGTATAGGGCCACCGAGCTGTCATACTGTCAGTATAGGGCAACAGAGCTGTCAGACTGTCAGTATAGGGCCACAGAGTTGTCAAACTGTCAGTATAGGACCACAGAGCTGTCAGACTGGCAGTATAGGGCCACAGAGCTGTCAGACCGTCAGTATAGGGCCACAGAGCTGTCAGTATAGGACCACAGAGCTGTCAAACTGTCAGTATAGGGCCAGAGAGCCGTCAGACTGTCAGTATAAGGCCACAGAGCCGTCAGACTGTCAGTATAGGGCCACAGAGCTGTCAGACTGTCAGTATAGGGC
>NW_024608373.1:0-17500 GCF_018296145.1 Oncorhynchus tshawytscha | reverse complement strand
ATTCAGTTATTTTCTAGTGCTTTAAATGCACAAAAGGCACACACAGACACACAGACTCACAGACTCACAGACACACAGACTCACAGACTCACAGACACACAGACTCACAGACACACAGACTCACAGACACACAGACTCACACACTCACAAACACACTGACACACTGACACACAGACTCACAAACACACAGACACACAAACACACAGACACACAGACCCAAGAGGCATTACCATGACTGGAATGAATTGGTGGCAAGTCACTGATTTAAAGACAGACTGATGAGTTACTGATTTATAGACAGACTGATGAGTTACTGATTTAAAGACAGACTGATGAGTTACTGATTTATAGACAGACTGATGAGTTACTGATTTATAGACAGACTGATGAGTTACAGATTTAAAGACAGACTGATGAGTTACTGATTTAAAGACAGACTGATGAGTTACAGATTTATAGACAGACTGATGAGTTACAGATTTAAAGACAGACTGATGAGTTACTGATTTATAGACAGACTGATGAGTTACTGATTTATAGACAGACTGATGAGTTACAGATTTATAGACAGACTGATGAGTTACTGATTTATAGACAGACTATGGAACTCCCAAATTTGCAACGGCTATATTCCGCATAATCCATCCATCCATCCAACCACCATCCATCCAACATCCATCCATCCATCCAACATCCATCCATCCATCCAACATCCATCCATCCATCCAACATCCATCCATCCATCCAATATCCACCCATCCATCCATCCATACATCCAACATCCATCCTTCCATCCAACATCCATCCATCCATCTAACATCCATCCAACATCCATCCAACATCCATCCATCCAATATCCATGCAACAATCCATCCATCCATCCAACATCCAGCCATCCATCCAACATCCATTCCTCCATCTTTCCATCCATCCATCCATCCAACATCCATCCATCCAACATCCATCCAACAATCCATCTATCCATCCAACATCCATCCATCCATCCATCCATCCATCCATCCAGCATCCATCCATCCATCCATCTATCCATTCACCCAGTCACCCACCCATCCATCCATCCATCCATCCATCCATCCATCCATCCATCCATCCAACCATTCATTCATCCATCCATCCATCCATTCACCCAGTCACCCACCCATCCATTCATCCATCCATCCATCCATCCATCCATCCTCAGCTTCTGTGTGTATTTAGAGTGTTTGCGCAGGGAGCCATCTTTCACAGTATTATCATCACTGTCGCTGTTTTATTTATTAATACATCTCAGTGTGTTCTTTGTTGCGGTGCCCGGGGGCCAAAACAGGTTTGATATATCTCAGTGTGTTCTTTGTTGCGGTGCCCGGGGGCCAGAACAGGTTTGATATATCTCAGTGTGTTCTTTGTTGCGGTGCCCGGGGGGCCAGAACAGGTTTGATATATCTCAGTGTGTTCTTTGTTGTGGTGCCCGAGGGGCCAGAACAGGTTTGATGTATCTCTGTCAAATGCAGTGGGAGACACATTAGCCAGTGTTTAGCTCCTGTGGGGTGTTAGAGAGAGAGAAGGGAGGCAGAGTCAAAGACATGAATGATAAAAGAGCAGGCAGTACATCCCTGTCTGACCACAGTCCTTTCATATTCAGCTACAGAGGCAAGCATCTATAGTCAGTTGTGATGAGGAAAGTGTTTTACCCCTCTAGACTCTCTCCTGGTCTGGAATGGGTTCTCCCCTATCAGGCCGGAATGATTTTCTCTTGGTCTGGAATGGGTTGTCCCCTATCAGGCCTGGATGATTTTCTCTTGGTCTGGAATGGGTTCTCCCCTATCAGGCCTGGATGATTTTCTCTTGGTCTGGAATGGGTTGTCCCATTGGGGTGGCAGGTTGCCTAGTGGTTAAAGCGTTGGACTAGTAATTGAAAGGTTGCAAGATTGAATCCCTGAGCTGACAAGGTAAAAACATGTTGTTCTGCCCTTGAACAGGCTGTCATTGAAGGCTGTCATTGAAAAAAATAATTTGTTCTTAATTAACTAACTTGCCTAGTTAAATAAAGGTAATAAAATAGTTTTCCCCTATCTGGCCTGAATGATTCTCTCATGGTCTGGAATAGGTTTTCTCCTCTCTGGCCTGAATGATTTTCTCATGGTCTGGAATAGGTTTTCTCCTCCCTGGCCTGAATGATTTTCTCTTGGTCTGGAATAGGTTCCGCCCTATCTGGCCTGAATGATTTTCTCATGGTCTGGAATAGGTTCTTCCCTATCTGACCTGAAGGATTTCTGCCTCTCTTTTGGTTTCTCATGTTCCCGATCGCTTCGGGTCTCCCCTCTTTTGTCTCAAGTAGTTTCCCCCTCTGGCTTGTTTTGTGTGAGCCATTTTGGATCATCAGTTGCAGAGAACTGATAGCAATTCAAATGGAAGTAGATGAAACTGAGGTTCATAAAATGTGACAGAAGGCAGCCTCTGGTGAGAGATGGGAGTATTGACTGTCTTGTTCTCTGGCGGTTCGTTGAAAGTGTAATTTCACGGCAGCTTTCTGGGTACTCTGCCCTCTTGACACCCTCATGATAACCCTGACCATCTGGCCTTCTCTAGCTGCTCTCTACCTCCCTGTTCTCCTTCATGATAACCCCGACCATCTGGCCTTCTCTAGCTGCTCTCTACCTCCCTGTTCTCCTTCATGATAACCCCGACCATCTGGCCTTCTCTAGCTGCTCTCTACCTCGCTGTTCTCCTTCATAATAACCCTGACCATCTGGCCTTCTCTAGCTGCTCTCTACCTCCCTGTTCTCCTTCATGATAACCCTGACCATCTGGCCTTCTCTAGCTGCTCTCTACCTCCCTGTTCTCCTTCATGATAACCCTGACCATCTGGCCTTCTCTAGCTGCTCTCTACCTCCCTGTTCTCCTTCATGATAACCCCAACCATCTGGCCTTCTCTAGCTGCTCTCTACCTCCCTGTTCTCCTTCATGATAACCCTGACCATCTGGCCTTCTCTAGCTGCTCTCTACCTCCCTGTTCTTCTTCATGATAACCCCAACCATCTGGCCTTCTCTAGCTGCTCTCTACCTCCCTGTTCTCCTTCATGATAACCCTGACCATCTGGCCTTCTCTAGCTGCTCTCTACCTCCCTGTTCTCCTTCATGATAACCCCAACCATCTGGCCTTCTCTAGCTGCTCTCTACCTCCCTGTTCTCCTACATGATAACCCCAACCATCTGGCCTTCTCTAGCTGCTCTCTTACTTCCCTGTTCTCCTTCATAATAACCCCGACCATCTGGCCTTCTCTAGCTGCTCTCTACCTCCCTGTTCTCCTTCATGATAACCCTGACCATCTGGCCTTCTCTAGCTGCTCTCTACCTCCCTGTTCTCCTTCATGATAACCCCAACCATCTGGCCTTCTCTAGCTGCTCTCTACCTCCCTGTTCTCCTTCATGATAACCCTGACCATCTGGCCTTCTCTAGCTGCTCTCTACCTCCCTGTTCTCCTTCATGATAACCCTGACCATCTGGCCTTCTCTAGCTGCTCTCTTACTTCCCTGTTCTCCTTCATGATAACCCCAACCATCTGGCCTTCTCTAGCTGCTCTCTACCTCCCTGTTCTCCTTCATGATAACCCTGACCATCTGGCCTTCTCTAGCTGCTCTCTACCTCCCTGTTCTCCTTCATGATAACCCCAACCATCTGGCCTTCTCTAGCTGCTCTCTACCTCCCTGTTCTCCTTCATGATAACCCTGACCATCTGGCCTTCTCTAGCTGCTCTCTTACTTCCCTGTTCTCCTTCATAATAACCCCAACCATCTGGCCTTCTCTAGCTGCTCTCTTACTTCCCTGTTCTCCTTCATAATAACCCCAACCATCTGGCCTTCTCTAGCTGCTCTCTTACTTCCCTGTTCTCCTTCATAATAACCCCAACCATCTGGCCTTCTCTAGCTGCTCTCTTACTTCCCTGTTCTCCTTCATAATAACCCCAACCATCTGGCCTTCTCTAGCTGCTCTCTTACTTCCCTGTTCTCCTTCATGATAACCCTGACCATCTGGCCTTCTCTAGCTGCTCTCTACCTCCCTGTTCTCCTTCATGATAACCCTGACCATCTGGCCTTCTCTAGCTGCTCTCTACCTCCCTGTTCTCCTTCATAATAACCCTGACCATCTGGCCTTCTCTAGCTGCTCTCTTACTTCCCTGTTCTCCTTCATAATAACCCCAACCATCTGGCCTTCTCTAGCTGCTCTCTTACTTCCCTGTTCTCCTTCATAATAACCCCAACCATCTGGCCTTCTCTAGCTGCTCTCTACCTCCCTGTTCTCCTTCATGATAACCCTGACCATCTGTCCTTCTCTAGCTGCTCTCTACCTCCCTGTTCTCCTTCATAATAACCCTGACCATCTGGCCTTCTCTAGCTGCTCTCTTACTTCCCTGTTCTCCTTCATAATAACCCCAACCATCTGGCCTTCTCTAGCTGCTCTCTACCTCCCTGTTCTCCTTCATGATAACCCTGACCATCTGGCCTTCTCTAGCTGCTCTCTACCTCCCTGTTCTCCTTCATGATAACCCCGACCATCTGGCCTTCTCTAGCTGCTCTCTACCTCCCTGTTCTCCTTCATGATAACCCTGACCATCTGGCCTTCTCTAGCTGCTCTCTACCTCCCTGTTCTCCTTCATGATAACCCCGACCATCTGGCCTTCTCTAGCTGCTCTCTACCTCCCTGTTCTCCTTCATGATAACCCCGACCATCTGGCCTTCTCTAGCTGCTCTCTTACTTCCCTGTTCTCCTTCATGATAACCCCGACCATCTGGCCTTCTCTAGCTGCTCTCTACCTCCCTGTTCTCCTTCATGATAACCCCGACCATCTGGCCTTCTCTAGCTGCTCTCTTACTTCCCTGTTCTCCTTCATGATAACCCCGACCATCTGGCCTTCTCTAGCTGCTCTCTTACTTCCCTGTTCTCCTTCATGATAACCCCGAACATCTGGCCTTCTCTAGCTGCTCTCTACCTCCCTGTTCTCCTTCATGATAACCCCGACCATCTGGCCTTCTCTAGCTGCTCTCTTACTTCCCTGTTCTCCTTCATGATAACCCTGACCATCTGGCCTTCTCTAGCTGCTCTCTACCTCCCTGTTCTCCTTCATGATAACCCTGACCATCTGGCCTTCTCTAGCTGCTCTCTACCTCCCTGTTCTCCTTCATGATAACCCCGACCATCTGGCCTTCTCTAGCTGCTCTCTACCTCCCTGTTCTCCTTCATGATAACCCTGACCATCTGGCCTTCTCTAGTTGCTCTCTTACTTCCCTGTTCTCCTTCATGATAACCCCAACCATCTGGCCTTCTCTAGCTGCTCTCTTACTTCCCTGTTCTCCTTCATGATAACCCCGACCATCTGGCCTTCTCTAGCTGCTCTCTTACTTCCCTGTTCTCCTTCATGATAACCCCAACCATCTGGCCTTCTCTAGCTGCTCTCTTATTTCCCTGTTCTCCTTCATGATAACCCTGACCATCTGGCCTTCTCTAGCTGCTCTCTTACTTCCCTGTTCTCCTTCATGATAACCCTGACCATCTGGCCTTCTCTAGCTGCTCTCTTACTTCCCTGTTCTCCTTCATGATAACCCTGACCATCTGGCCTTCTCTAGCTGCTCTCTTACTTCCCTGTTCTCCTTCATGATAACCCTGACCATCTGGCCTTCTCTAGCTGCTCTCTTACTTCCCTGTTCTCCTTCATGATAACCCTGACCATCTGGCCTTCTCTAGCTGCTCTCTTACTTCCCTGTTCTCCTTCATGATAACCCTGACCATCTGGCCTTCTCTAGCTGCTCTCTTACTTCCCTGTTCTCCTTCATGATAACCCTGACCATCTGGCCTTCTCTAGCTGCTCTCTTACTTCCCTGTTCTCCTTCATGATAACCCTGACCATCTGGCCTTCTCTAGCTGCTCTCTTACTTCCCTGTTCTCCTTCATGATAACCCTGACCATCTGGCCTTCTCTAGCTGCTCTCTTACTTCCCTGTTCTCCTTCATGATAACCCCAACCATCTGGCCTTCTCTAGCTGCTCTCTTACTTCCCTGTTCTCCTTCATGATAACCCTGACCATCTGGCCTTCTCTAGCTGCTCTCTACCTCCCTGTTCTCCTTCATGATAACCCTGACCATCTGGCCTTCTCTAGCTGCTCTCTACCTCCCTGTTCTCCTTCATAATAACCCTGACCATCTGGCCTTCTCTAGCTGCTCTCTTACTTCCCTGTTCTCATTCATAATAACCCCAACCATCTGGCCTTCTCTAGCTGCTCTCTTACTTCCCTGTTCTCCTTCATAATAACCCCAACCATCTGGCCTTCTCTAGCTGCTCTCTTACTTCCCTGTTCTCCTTCATGATAACCCTGACCATCTGGCCTTCTCTAGCTGCTCTCTACCTCCCTGTTCTCCTTCATAATAACCCTGACCATCTGGCCTTCTCTAGCTGCTCTCTTACTTCCCTGTTCTCCTTCATGATAACCCCGAACATCTGGCCTTCTCTAGCTGCTCTCTTACTTCCCTGTTCTCCTTCATGATAACCCTGACCATCTGGCCTTCTCTAGCTGCTCTCTTACTTCCCTGTTCTCCTTCATGATAACCCTGACCATCTGGCCTTCTCTAGCTGCTCTCTACCTCCCTGTTCTCCTTCATGATAACCCTGACCATCTGGCCTTCTCTAGCTGCTCTCTACCTCCCTGTTCTCCTTCATAATAACCCTGACCATCTGGCCTTCTCTAGCTGCTCTCTTACTTCCCTGTTCTCCTTCATAATAACCCCAACCATCTGGCCTTCTCTAGCTGCTCTCTACCTCCCTGTTCTCCTTCATGATAACCCTGACCATCTGGCCTTCTCTAGCTGCTCTCTACCTCCCTGTTCTCCTTCATGATAACCCCGACCATCTGGCCTTCTCTAGCTGCTCTCTACCTCCCTGTTCTCCTTCATGATAACCCTGACCATCTGGCCTTCTCTAGCTGCTCTCTACCTCCCTGTTCTCCTTCATGATAACCCCGACCATCTGGCCTTCTCTAGCTGCTCTCTACCTCCCTGTTCTCCTTCATGATAACCCCGACCATCTGGCCTTCTCTAGCTGCTCTCTTACTTCCCTGTTCTCCTTCATGATAACCCCGACCATCTGGCCTTCTCTAGCTGCTCTCTACCTCCCTGTTCTCCTTCATGATAACCCCGACCATCTGGCCTTCTCTAGCTGCTCTCTTACTTCCCTGTTCTCCTTCATGATAACCCCGACCATCTGGCCTTCTCTAGCTGCTCTCTTACTTCCCTGTTCTCCTTCATGATAACCCCAACATCTGGCCTTCTCTAGCTGCTCTCTACCTCCCTGTTCTCCTTCATGATAACCCCGACCATCTGGCCTTCTCTAGCTGCTCTCTTACTTCCCTGTTCTCCTTCATGATAACCCTGACCATCTGGCCTTCTCTAGCTGCTCTCTACCTCCCTGTTCTCCTTCATGATAACCCTGACCATCTGGCCTTCTCTAGCTGCTCTCTACCTCCCTGTTCTCCTTCATGATAACCCCGACCATCTGGCCTTCTCTAGCTGCTCTCTACCTCCCTGTTCTCCTTCATGATAACCCTGACCATCTGGCCTTCTCTAGTTGCTCTCTTACTTCCCTGTTCTCCTTCATGATAACCCCAACCATCTGGCCTTCTCTAGCTGCTCTCTTACTTCCCTGTTCTCCTTCATGATAACCCTGACCATCTGGCCTTCTCTAGCTGCTCTCTTACTTCCCTGTTCTCCTTCATGATAACCCCAACCATCTGGCCTTCTCTAGCTGCTCTCTTACTTCCCTGTTCTCCTTCATGATAACCCTGACCATCTGGCCTTCTCTAGCTGCTCTCTTACTTCCCTGTTCTCCTTCATGATAACCCTGACCATCTGGCCTTCTCTAGCTGCTCTCTTACTTCCCTGTTCTCCTTCATGATAACCCTGACCATCTGGCCTTCTCTAGCTGCTCTCTTACTTCCCTGTTCTCCTTCATGATAACCCTGACCATCTGGCCTTCTCTAGCTGCTCTCTTACTTCCCTGTTCTCCTTCATGATAACCCTGACCATCTGGCCTTCTCTAGCTGCTCTCTTACTTCCCTGTTCTCCTTCATGATAACCCTGACCATCTGGCCTTCTCTAGCTGCTCTCTTACTTCCCTGTTCTCCTTCATGATAACCCTGACCATCTGGCCTTCTCTAGCTGCTCTCTTACTTCCCTGTTCTCCTTCATGATAACCCTGACCATCTGGCCTTCTCTAGCTGCTCTCTTACTTCCCTGTTCTCCTTCATGATAACCCTGACCATCTGGCCTTCTCTAGCTGCTCTCTTACTTCCCTGTTCTCCTTCATGATAACCCCAACCATCTGGCCTTCTCTAGCTGCTCTCTTACTTCCCTGTTCTCCTTCATGATAACCCTGACCATCTGGCCTTCTCTAGCTGCTCTCTACCTCCCTGTTCTCCTTCATGATAACCCTGACCATCTGGCCTTCTCTAGCTGCTCTCTACCTCCCTGTTCTCCTTCATGATAACCCTGACCATCTGGCCTTCTCTAGGTGCTCTCTACCTCCCTGTTCTCCTTCATGATAACCCTGACCATCTGGCCTTCTCTAGGTGCTCTCTACCTCCCTGTTCTCCTTCATAATAACCCCGACCATCTGGCCTTCTCTAGCTGCTCTCTACCTCCCTGTTCTCCTTCATGATAACCCTGACCATCTGGCCTTCTCTAGCTGCTCTCTACCTCCCTGTTCTCCTTCATGATAACCCTGACCATCTGGCCTTCTCTAGCTGCTCTCTTACTTCCCTGTTCTCCTTCATGATAACCCTGACCATCTGGCCTTCTCTAGCTGCTCTCTACCTCCCTGTTCTCCTTCATGATAACCCCGACCATCTGGCCTTCTCTAGGTGCTCTCTACCTCCCTGTTCTCCTTCATAATAACCCCGACCATCTGGCCTTCTCTAGCTGCTCTCTTACTTCCCTGTTCTCCTTCATGATAACCCTGACCATCTGGCCTTCTCTAGGTGCTCTCAACCTCCCTGTTCTCCTTCATAATAACCCCGACCATCTGGCCTTCTCTAGCTGCTCTCTACCTCCCTGTCCTCCTTCATGATAACCCCGACCATCTGGCCTTCTCTAGGTGCTCTCTACCTCCCTGTTCTCCTTCATAATAACCCTGACCATCTGGCCTTCTCTAGCTGCTCTCTACCTCCCTGTTCTCCTTCATGATAACCCTGACCATCTGGCCTTCTCTAGTTGCTCTCTACCTCCCTGTTCTCCTTCATGATAACCCTGACCATTTGGCCTTCTCTAGCTGCTCTCTACCTCCCTGTTCTCCTTCATGATAACCCTGACCATCTGGCCTTCTCTAGGTGCTCTCTACCTCCCTGTTCTCCTTCATAATAACCCCGACCATCTGGCCTTCTCTAGCTGCTCTCTACCTCCCTGTTCTCCTTCATGATAACCCTGACCATCTGGCCTTCTCTAGCTGCTCTCTACCTCCCTGTTCTTCTTCATGATAACCCTGACCATCTGGCCTTCTCTAGCTGCTCTCTACCTCCCTGTTCTTCTTCATGATAACCCTGACCATCTGGCCTTCTCTAGCTGCTCTCTACCTCCCTGTTCTCCTTCATGATAACCCTGACCATCTGGCCTTCTCTAGCTGCTCTCTACCTCCCTGTTCTCCTTCATGATAACCCTGACCATCTGGCCTTCTCTAGGTGCTCTCTACCTCCCTGTTCTCCTTCATAATAACCCTGACCATCTGGCCTTCTCTAGCTGCTCTCTACCTCCCTGTTCTCCTTCATGATAACCCTGACCATCTGGCCTTCTCTAGGTGCTCTCTACCTCCCTGTTCTCCTTCATGATAACCCTGACCATCTGGCCTTCTCTAGCTGCTCTCTACCTCCCTGTTCTCCTTCATAATAACCCTGACCATCTGGCCTTCTCTAGCTGCTCTCTACCTCCCTGTTCTCCTTCATAATAACCCCGACCATCTGGCCTTCTCTAGCTGCTCTCTACCTCCCTGTTCTCCTTCATAATAACCCAGACCATCTGGCCTTCTCTAGCTGCTCTCTACCTCCCTGTTCTCCTTCATGATAACCCTGACCATCTGGCCTTCTCTAGCTGCTCTCTACCTCCCTGTTCTCCTTCATGATAACCCTGACCATCTGGCCTTCTCTAGCTGCTCTCTACCTCCCTGTTCTCCTTCATAATAACCCCGACCATCTGGCCTTCTCTAGCTGCTCTCTACCTCCCAGATCTCCCCTCATGCTCTCATTTTGACCTCCATATACAGGGTTCATCTGTCTAGGCTGAGTGACAGTACTGGTGGAATGGAGACGAGATATGTCGAGGGAAATGGCTGTAATTCGTAAACACACAAGTTAAAACCTTTAAAACCTTTGTAGAGGAGGTTCTGGAACAGGGTGGGAGATCACGTCCAGTAGGTGGAGGCAGAGAGACAGGGCCTGTTAGAGAGGGCTGAGACAGGGTTAGAGGTGCTCAGGGGAGGCAGAGAGACAGGACCTGTTAGAGAGGGCTGAGACAGGGTTAGAGTAGCTCTGGGGAGGCAGAGAGACTGAGAGGGGATGGAGATGGGTGGCTCTGGGAAGAAGAGACTGTGCTGAAGTCGGCTTATCCTATGTATTCGCTAGCATTGCTAATGTGTACCAGATGCTATACATTAACAATATGTTGATGAGTCTAGGCAGGAGAGAATATGTTGATAACTAGGGGTGTTGGAGTAAAGATAATGCATGATGGGTGTAAAGCATCTATTTGCACCTTGAAGAGTGAGAAAGCCTATATAATAGCTGTTAGTAATGGTATGTTAACATCATTTTAAATAGGAGGTTGTAATCTGTGGTATTAATAGGATGTATGCCCCTGGCAGCAGGTGGTCTGTAAAACAGTGGGATGTTTTAATACTGCTGCTCTATTTCTGTCTTACTCTTTACTCAGCTACACAAATTAATGTTCCCCCTCCCTTGTATCACTCAATCTCACTCTCTTTTTGTCTCGCACTCCCTTGTCTCTCCCACTCCCTCTCTTCCTGTCTCTCCCACTCCCTCTCTTCCTGTCTCTCCCTCTCTCTATCTCTCTTCCTGTCTCTCCCTCTCTCTATCTCTCTTCCTGTCTCTCCCTCTCTCTATCTCACTTTCTGTCTCTCCCACTCCCTCTCTTTCTGTCTCTCCCTCTCTCTATTTCTCTTCCTGTCTCTCCCTCTCTCTATCTCTCTTCCTGTCTCTCCCTCTCTCTATCTCTCTTCCTGTCTCTCCCTCTCTCTATCTCACTTTCTGTCTCTCCCACTCCCTCTCTTTCTGTCTCTCCCTCTCTCTATCTCTCTTCCTGTCTCTCCCTCTCTCTATCTCTCTTCCTGTCTCTCCCTCTCTCTATCTCACTTTCTGTCTCTCCCACTCCCTCTCTTTCTGTCTCTCCCTCTCTCTATCTCTCTTCCTGTCTCTCCCTCTCTCTATCTCTCTTCCTGTCTCTCCCTCTCTCTATCTCACTTTCTGTCTCTCCCACTCCCTCTCTTTCTGTCTCTCCCTCTCTCTATCTCTCTTCCTGTCTCTCCCTCTCTCTATCTCTCTTCCTGTCTCTCCCTCTCTCTATCTCACTTTCTGTCTCTCCCACTCCCTCTCTTTCTGTCTCTCCCACTCCCTCTTCCTGTCTCTCTCCCACTCCCTCTTCCTGTCTCTCCCTCTCTCTATCTCACTTTCTGTCTCTCCCTCTCTCGATCTCTTTCTGTCTCTCCCACTATCTCTGTCTGTCTCTCCCTCACTCCCTCTTCCTGTCTCTCCCACTCCCTCTTCCTGTCTCTCTCCCACTCCCTCTTCCTGTCTCTCCCTCACTCCCTCTCCCTAATGTTCTTGCCAAGTGGGAAAGTGGTATTTAAATGTTGACATCTAAACATGCTATGCTGACAAACGTAGCAACAAACGTAGACAAAGGTAATTACTGTCAGTATGTACTGTAGGGAGGAGAAAGAGACAGCAATGAAGGGAATAGAAGAGATGAGGAGAGAAAGAGGGGGAGAGATATATACGAAAGGGATTGTCAGAATCGCAGACAGTATTGTTATTGATCCATTACTGGTGTGTGTCTGTGTGTGTGTGTGTGTTTTGTATAGTTCTCCTCTCCCTGAATGTGATGTGATGTCTCTGTGTAACGTAAACAGAGAGCCATGAGAGATAATATCCGACATAAAGTACAGTAACACTGACAGACTGAATCAACTGATCATATCTGACTCACTGCACTGTAGCCTGTAGACGGAATCAACTGATCATATCTGACTCACTGTACTGTAGACTGAATCAACTGATCATATCTGACTCACTGTACTGTAGACCGTAGACTGTAGACTGACTGAACTGAACATATCTGACTCACTGTACTGTAGACTGAATCAACTGATCATATCTGACTCACTGTACTGTAGACTGTAGACTGAATCAACTGATCATATCTGACTCACTGTACTATAGACTGTAGACTGAATCAACTGATCATATCTGACTCACTGTACTGTAGACTGAATCAACTGATCATATCTGACTCTCTGTACAGTAGACTGTAGACTGAATCAACTGATCATATCTGACTCACTGTACTGTAGACTGTAGACTGAATCAACTGATCATATCTGACTCACTGTACTGTAGACTGTAGACTAAATCAACTGATCATATCTGACTCACTGTACTGTAGACTGTAGACTGAATCAACTGAGATTCGTTTCTATGCTACTGTAGACTGTATAATCTGAGTTTAGTCTATATGTTACTGAGGAATTAGAAGATGTAGTAAAGGACAACTAATATGTGGAGACTGGCATGCATACATCATGTGTCTCTCAGCTCGTTCACGTCTCTCTGACTCTCACCTCTTTCATTATCTCTCATTCTATCACGTCTCTCTGACTCTCACGTCTTTCATTAACTCTCATTCCATCACGTCTCTCTGACTCTCACCTCTTTCATTATCTCTCATTCCATCACGTCTCTTTGACTCTCACCTCTTTCATTATCTCTCATTCCATGACGTCTCTCTGACTCTCACCTCTTTCATTATCTCTCATTCCATCACGTCTCTCTGACTCTCACCTCTTCCATTATCTCTCACACCTTTTTAAATCCTCTGTTTATACAATTAGCAGTGTTGGATTTATTCTGACGAGGTTACAATGCTAATGAGAAACACATCTACAGTTTACACGCACACACACTACGTAAAGACACACCTTACACTGAAGGTCAATGCATCACCATATTCTGCGATGGGTGGCGTGTCAAAGACTGCAGGTAAACTTGTTCATACTGTCACTGATTATTCATGAAATGTACACACACATCCCTTTGGGTCGATGGCGCAGGGGCCTTGAGGCAGTCGATGAGTAGATGAGGAAATGGGATCTTCCTCACCTCTGAGAGACAGAGAGCTATGGACTGGTTATACATACGAATAACCTCAGTTTAAGAACATAGGAACATCAACTCAAATCTATCTCCTCAATGTCCTTTATCTCCTTCCTCCCCCCTCTATCTATCTATCTATCTATCTATCTATCTATCTATCTATCTATCTATCTATCTATCTATCTATCTATCTATCTATCTATCTATCTATCTATCTATCTATCTATCTATCTATCTATCTATCTATCTATCTATCTATCTATCTATCTATCTATCTATCTATCTATCTATCTATCTATCTATCTATCTATCTATCTATCTATCTATCTATCTATCTATCTATCTATCTATCTATCTATCTATCTATCTATCTATCTATCTATCTATCTATCTATCTATCTATCTATCTATCTATCTATCTATCTATCTACAATTTTACAATTCAAGGGCTTTATTGGCATGGGAAACGTGTTAACATTGCCAAAGCAGAACTCTGGACAGTTCTGACAGTTCTGAATATGTGGATAACTATAAATACCTAGGTGTCTGGCTAGACTGTAAACTCTCCTTCCAGACTCATATAAGCATCTCCAATCCAAAATTAAATCTAGAATCGGCTTCCTATTATGCAACAAAGCCTCCCTCACTCATGCTGCAAACATACCCTCGTAAAACTGACTATCCTACCGATCCTTGACTTCGGCAATATCATTTACAAAATAGCCTCCAACACCTTACTCAGCAAATTGGATGCAGTCTATCACAGTGCCATCCATTTTGTCACCAAAGCCCCATATACTACCCACCACTACGACCTGTATGCTCTCGTTGGCTGGTCCTCGCTACATATTTGTCGCCAAACCCACTGGCTCCAGGTCATCTATAAGTCTTTGCTAGGTAAAGCTCCGCCTTATCTCAGCTCACTGTTCACCATAGCAAAACCCACCCTTAGCACACGCTCCAGCAGGTATATTTCACTGGTCATTCCCAAAGCGAACACCCACTTTGGCCGCCTTTCCTTCTAGTTCTCTGGTGCTAATGAGTGGAACGAATTGCAAAAATCACTGAAGTTGGAGATGAGGAAATGGGATCTTCCTCACCTCTGAGAGACAAAGAGCTATGGACTGGTTATACATACGAATAACCTCAGTTTAAGACCATAGGAACATCAACTCAAATCTATCTCCTCAATGTCCTTTATCTCCTTCCTCCCCCTATCTATCTATCTATCTATCTATCTATCTATCTATCTATCTATCTATCTATCTATCTATCTATCTATCTATCTATCTATCTATCTATCTATCTATCTATCTATCTATCTATCTATCTATCTATCTATCTATCTATCTATCTATCTATCTATCTATCTATCTATCTATCTATCTATCTATCTATCTATCTATCTATCTATCTATCTATCTATCTATCTATCTATCTATCTATCTATCTATCTATCTATCTATCTATCTATCTATCTATCTATCTATCTATCTATCTATCTATCTATCTATCTATCTATCTATCTATCTATCTATCTATCTATCTATCTATCTATCTATCTATCTATCTATCTATCTATCTATCTATCTATCTATCTATCTATGAACAGTAAACATCACACATACAGAAGTTTCAAAACAATAAAGACATTACAAATGTCATATATATGTATACAGTGTTTTAACAATGTACAAATGGTAAAGGACACAAGATAAAATAAATAAGCATAGATATGGGTTGTATTTACAATGGTGTGTGTTCTTCACTGGTTGCCCTTTTCTCGTGGCAACAGGTCACAAATCTTGCTGCTGTGATGGCACACTGTGGAATTTCACCCAGTAGATATGGGAGTTTTTCAAAATTGGATTTGTTTTCGAATACTTTGTGGATCTGTGTAATCTGAGGGAAATATGTCTCTCTAATATGGTCATACATTGGGCAGGAGGTTAGGAAGTGCAGCTCAGTTTCCACCTCATTTTGTGGGCAGTGAGCACATAGCCTGTCTTCTCTTGAGAGCCATGTCTGCCTACGGCGGCCTTTCTCAATTGCAAGGCTATGCTCACTGAGTCTGTACATAGTCAAAGCTTTCCTTAATTTTGGGTCAGTCACAGTGGTCAGGTATTCTGCCGCTGTGTACTCTCTGTGTAGGGCCAAATAGCATTCTAGTTTGCTCTGTTTTTTTGTTCATTCTTTCCAATGTGTCAAGTAGTTATCTTTTTGTTTTCTCATGATTTGGTTGGGTCTAATTGTGCTGCTGTCCTGGGGCTCTGTAGGGTGTGTTTGTGTTTGTGAACAGAGCCCCGGGACCAGCTTGCTTAGGGGACTCTTCTCCAGGTTCATCTCTCTGTAGGTGATGGCTTTGTTGTGGAAGGTTTGGGGATCGCTTCCTTTTAGGTGGTTATAGAATTTAACGTCTCTTTTCTGGATTTTGATAATTAGTGGGTATCGGCCTAATTCTGCTCTGCATGCATTATTTGGTGTTCTACGTTGTACACGGAGGATATTTTTGCAGAATTCAGAACCAAAATCATGGTGTTCCAAAAAAGGTCCAGTCACCAGGACCACAAATACAAATTCCATCTAGACACTGTTGCCCTAGAGCACACAAAAACTATACATACCTTGGCCTAAACATCAGCGCCACAGGTAACTTCCACAAAGCTGTGAACGATCTGAGAGACAAGGCAAGAAGGGCATTCTATGCCATCAAAAGGAACATAAATTTCAACATACCAATTAGGATTTGGCTAAAAATACTTTAATCAGTCATAGAGCCCATTGCCCTTTATGGTTGTGAGGTCTGGGGTCCGCTCACCAACCAAGACTTCACAATTAAAAAAATTTCAGTCAAGATAGAACTCCTAAAGGGGGCGGATTTGTAATCTACTGTAGAGATAGCCTGCAGAGTTTTGTCATACAATCCATTTCTATGCCGAAACAGTTCGAGCTTCTACTTTTAAAAATCTCTCCAGAAATAAGTCTCTCACTGTTGCCGCTTCTTATAGACCCCCCTCAGCTCCCAGCTGTGCCCTGGACACCATATGTGAATTGATTGCCACCCATCTACTGTTAGGTGACCTAAACTGGGATGTGCTTAACACCACGGCCGTCCTACAATGTAAGCTAAATGCACCCAATCTCACACAAATTATCAAGGAACCTACCAGGTACAACCCAAATTCTGTAAACATGGGCACCTTCATAGATATCATCCTGACCAACTTGCCCTCTAAATACACCTCTGCTGTTTTCAACCAGGATCTCGGTGATCTCTGCCTCATTGCCTGCCTCCATTATGGGTCCGCGGTCAAATGACCACCATTCATCTCTGTCAAACGCTCCCTAAAACAATTTTGCGAGCAGGCCTTTCTAATCGACCTGGCCCGGGTATCCTGGAAGGATATTGACCTCATCCAGTCAGTAGAGGATGCCTGGTGGTTCTTTAAAAGTGCTTTCCTCACCATTTTAAATAAGCATGCCCCTATAAAAATGTGGAACTAAGAACAGATGGTTCATTCCAGACTTGACTGCCCTTGACAAGCACAAAAACATCCTGTGGCGCACTACACTAGCTTTGAATAGTCGCTGGGATATGCAACTTTTCAGGGAAGTCAGGAACCAATACACACAGTCAGTCAGGAAAGCCAAGGCTAGCTTGTTCAAACAGAAATTTGCATCCTGCAGCATTAATTCCAATTCCAATTCACAGTGGGACACTGTGAAGTCCATGGATAATAAGAGCAACTCCTCCCAGCTGCCCACTGCACTGAGGCTAGGAAACACTGTCCCCACCGATATACCCACGATAATCGAGAATCTGTATATATCAAATATGTCGCTCTTGTCGCTCTTGTCGCTCTTGCTGCAGGTGATTCTTTGATCCTCCTCTACAGAGATGACACCATTCTGTATACATCTGGCCCTTCTTGGACACTGTGTCAACAAACCTCCAAACGAGCTTCAATGCCATACGACACTCCTTCCATGGCCTCCAACTGCTCTTAAATGGAAGTAAAACCAAATGCATGCTCTTTAACGAATTGCAGCCTGCATCCGCCCACCCGACTAGCATCACCACT